>NW_028318776.1:1527500-1830000 GCF_062004578.1 Staurois parvus
CAGAGGGGGAAGGGCGCACTCCTGAAGCATGTAAACATCACTCTGCTGCGTGGAAAGAAAGGTCAGCACAGTCTGCCTCCTAGACGCGTCCTTGATGCTCCTCACATTAATGGAAAAGATAGAGATCTCAGCCATCATGGGAAAGAGATGAAGGGGTTAGTCGGCAGGGGCTGTGCTTACCTCCCCTGGAGAGGGGGGGTGACCTCTGTGACCTCTGCAGCCTGACAAATGTCCTGGCTCAGACCGATCTGGTTGAGGACCTCATTGAGGACCTCATCGAAGTCGGTGGAGAGATCTGGCTCCGACCGGGTCAGAGCCATCTCTTCTTCCACCTCTTCTTCCTCCAGCGTGTCGAGGTCCTCCCCCACGGGGTCGGGACCTGCGACATTCTGGAGGACGGCAGGACATTTGGTGGAGGAGGAGGGGTCCTCCGCTGCCGGGCTGGCCTGCTCCTTCTTCCGCTTCCTGTTCCCCGCCGCAGAGCTGCTGGCGGGGGTGGCAGGGGGAAGGGGCGGGAAATCCTCCTGTGAGGACAGGTCAGGGGGGGTGGAACCGGGCCCGGGAGGGGTGGGACAGGGGGCCAAGGGGCAGGGGGGGGCAGGAGGGCAAGGGGCAGGGGGGGCAGGAGGGCCAGGGGCGGGGGGGCAGGAGGGCCAGGGACAGGGGGACCAGGGGCGGGGGGGAGGGGCAGGGGGACCAGGGTCCGGGGGGGTGGCCTCCGACACCGGAGGGGTAGGGGTGGGGGGAGGGGGGTTCCTCTTACCTGGGTCCTTCTGAGTCTTCTGTGGCGCTGGTTTGGCAGCAGGGCCTTTGCTCAGGGCCCCAGCATACGTCCTGCTTCTCTCTGGGCAGTCCCTGTAGACGTGCTCTGACCGTCCACAGAGGTTGCAGGTTCTGGACCTCGGGCAATCCTTGGTCTTGTGACCTTGGCCTTTTGGCTAAGATCAAGTGTAATATCGACCTTGCCTTTAGGGGTGTCCCTGCTTCCAGCTAGGACGTTGAGAACCACTTGCATCTATCCCAGCCATTTGGTCTGTGTGGGGTACCCTCTACTCGGCCTGGTAGGATCGTCGATTAAATTCGGCTTCACCTGCTTGCTGCTATTGGGTTTGAGGCTTAGCCCCCACACAGAACGAGTTTCTGATCTTCCCCCCCCTTGTTCACTCTGCGTTACTACCTCTGGACAGTAGACGCTCAATAGCCTTTTCAAAGGCTAAGCAAGAGTGAAGCCGCCGAGGAAGAAGAAGGAGAAGGAATCCGCTGAAGATCTTGGAAGCCCTCCTGAGAACTCCTCTGCGACAAGATGGGGAAGAATAAGCAAGCCGCCAAGAAGCCGCTGACCGCCGCCGCCACCCCTGCCAAGACCCCGGGAGAAGCCCCCTCCGCCTCCACCTCAGAACGCTACGGCCCTGCAGAAGGTCTCCCTCTCCTGGAGCCCTGGATGAAGCAGACAGTCGTGCTGCGGCTGAAAGAAGTGGAAGGCAGAGTCCCGGACATGACCCCGGAAGTCTTCGGCAAGAAGATGATCCTTGAACAAGGATTTAGCAAGGCAGAAACCCTGTCGGTGCAGTCCTTCATGAAAGGTATTTTCTTCGTAACTTTTGTATCATTGCAGGTCTGCAGAAGGTACTGGGAGACGGTGAAGACCTCTGGGCCCGATTCCCTTTTCCGCAAGTTTATTGCGAATTCTCCCATTCAAAGGGACAAAAGGCGGATCACGGTGTCCATGAGGAACCCTCACGTCATGCCACAGGTGCGGACAGCCGGGGCACGAGGGTAAGAATTGCCAAGTGCTTTCATGTAGGTTCTGCCGGTCTGCAGGTCACGAGACCAAGGATTGCCCGAGGTCCAGTCTCCCTTACAGATGCCAAACTTGCAAGTATCTCTTCTGGGAAGGTGTCACCCAGTTTATAAATTAGATATTTACAGTAAATCTCTGTACGCCTGATGGGACTTGTGGAGGTTGCAATGTTGACCTTCGGAACTCACTTTAGTATACTCTTGTTTTCACCCAAAACGCTATTATCTTACAGTGGAAAAATTTGAATGCACGCACCTTTTTGAACAGAACTGGTTAATTCATCACTTACACTTTACAAATTTACATATAAACATCAAGCTTTTCCAAATACTACAATACTCCAATTTACTGTTTAATGACTTGTCAGTTTAACATACACTATACAGTATTGCCACAAGTATTGGGACACCCCTCCAAATCATTGGATGCAGGTGTTCCAATCACCTCCGTGGCCACAGGTGTAAAAAATAAAGCACCTAGGCATGCAGACTGCTTCTACAAATATTTGTGAAAGAATGGTTCGCTCTAGGGAGCTCAGTGAATTCAAGCGTGGTACCATGATAGGTTGCCATATGTGCTATAAGTCCATCCGTGAAATATCTTTGCTACTAAATATTCCAGCTGTTAGTGGTATTATAACAAAGTGCAAGGTAACAACAGCTACTCAGCCACGAAGTGGTAGGCCACGTAAAACGACAGAGTGGAGTCAGTGCATGCTGAAGCGCACAGTGTGCAGAAGTCGCCAACTGTCTGCAAAGCCAATAGCTAAAGACCTCCAAACTTCATGTGGCCTTCAGATTAGCACAACATGGTGCATAGAGAGCTTCATGGAATGCGTTTCCATGACCGAGCACCTGCATCCAAGCCTTACATCACCAAGTGCAATGCAAAGAGTCAGATGCAGTGGTGTAAAGCACTGGAATCTAGAGCAGTGTAGACTCTCTGGAGTGACGAATCATGCTGCTCTGTCCGGCAATCTGATGGACGTGTCTGGGTTTGGTGGTTGCCAGGAGCACAGTACTTTCCTGACTGCATTGTGTCAAGTGTAAAGTTTGGTGCAGGGGGGATTATTGTGTGGGGTTGTTTTTCAGGAGTTGGGCTTGGCCCATTAGTTCCAGTGAAGGGAACGCTTAAGGTGTCAGCATACCAAGACATTTTGGACAATTTAATGCTCCCAACTTTGTGAGAAGAGTTTGGGGATGGCCCCTTCCTGTTCCAACATTACTGTGCATCGGTGTACAGTGTAGTTTGGGGTGGAGGAGCTTGAATGGCCTGCTTGAGTCCTGACCTCAACCCGACAGAACACTTTTGTGATGAATTAGAGTGGAGACTGTGAGCCAGGCCTTCTTGTCCATCAGTGCCTGATCTCACAAATGCGCCTCTGGAAGAATGGTCAAACATTCCCATAGACACACTCCTAAACCTTGTGGATAGCCTTCCCAGAAGAGTTGAAGCTGTTATAGCTGAGGTGGGCCAACTCGATATTGAATCCTATAGACAAAACTGGGATGTCATTAAAGTTCATGTGTGTGTAAAGGCAGGTGCCCCAATACTTTTTGCAATATAGTCTATACTATATATATGTAGTGTGAGAGAGAGAGATTTACTGTAGGAAATGTCACATTCTTATATTTGCAAATGCTATTTTTGATAATGCAATATTTATGCTTTTCTTTGCATTTTGTGTGTATCATTGTAATACTTGTTTTAAATAAATAATATATAAATGTTTACATGGTAACAATACAGTTTTCTGGAATGATAATGGAGCGAGCGTTATTTTATACCTATTTTTGAATAAACCCTTGATTTTAAATATACAATTTCAGACTTGTATATATGCTGGTATTTGCATTTTTACAACAGTCATAGCTTTTCAATAACAATCAGATAAACAGTGGGCTTTTTTTTATTATTCAGCAAGAAGATATTATATTCTGAAGCCTACTGAATATATGCTGAGCTGAAGTAATACATGGATTAAATAAGCTAATATTGGTTTTGTATGCATTAGCCAATTTTTAGTAGTACTGTATCATTGTTAAGGTTTGCTAGCCTTAATATAGCAGTACGTTCTCATGGATTCAGATATTTAATGCAAACATTTAACTTCAATTTATGTAAAAAATTGTGCCACTATAAATACTAGGAGTGAACTAATTTTAAATTTTGCTATAGAGCACAGAAAAGGATATACAAATAGCAAAAAAAAAAAATCATGGGTTCCCCCCAAAAATTCACCCTTTGGGTCTGGGGTGAATTTATGGGGTACCCCATGCAAAAAAAATTACATACCCCCCCTAAAAAAAATCTATATGAGAGCATCATCCAAGCATGCAACCTGGCTGGCTAGGAAAGGGGGGAGGGAGGAACAAGCATGTGGCCCCCCTTCTTAACCATACCAGGTCACATGCTTTCAACATGGGGAGCGTACCTAGTCAGGGGGACCTTGTTGATAACGGCCTCTTCCCCACAACTGAGTGGTTGTGGGGGGTCTGCAGAAGGGGATATAGTCAGAATCTGGAAGGCCCCTTTTAAAGTTGGGGCCCCTAGATATCACCACCATATATGACTAAGGAGTATATAGTATTCATTGTATACAGGAGTCCCCAGCTGACAGCTGAATGGTATTCATTGACATAAAGAAATGTTAGGAATAAATAAACACACCACACATGCTGACAAGTCCTTTATGAAAATAAAAAGCCTAAAAATGCCCAACAATGTAAATCATGCCATCCAGTAATGCAGAAGGAATCCATCACAATGAGTGACACCTGCCTAAAAAAAAAAAATCAAGCTGATATGACTGCTCCCAGCAGACAGTTACGCTGAATCACAGATCCTGGGCTGAGAGCTGAGTTATTATTATTATTATTATTATTCAGTATTTATAAAGCGCCAATAGTTCGCTCAGCGCTGTACATTACAAAGGGGGACAGAACATGTGACAGAACAATACCAATACAATGCAAAACATGAGGGGATCGAGGGCCCTGCTCTTTCAAGCTTACAATCTAGGAGGGAGGGGATGGTGGCACAGGAGGAGATAGCTGTGGGGGATGGAGTGGTAGGAAGAGTGGAGGAGGTCGGCAAGTTAGCAGGGGGCGGGGTAGGCTTCCCTGAAGAGATGGGTTTTCAGGGTGCGCCTAAAGGAGAGGAGAGTAGGTGATAATCTGGTGGGTTGGGGCAGGGAGTTCCAGAGGATGGGTGACACCCTGGAGAAGTCCTGGAGGCGGGCATGGGAGGAGGAGACCAGGGAACTAGAGAGAAGGAGGTCTTGTGAGGAGCGGAGTGTGCGTGCTGGGCGGTACTTGGATATTAGGTCAGTGATGTAGTTCGGGGCAGTATGGTGGACAGCTTTGTACGTCAGTGTTAGGATTTTGAATTTGATCCGTTGCGCAATCGGAAGCCAGTGGAGGGATTGGCAGAGGGGGGTGGCGGAAACGGAGCGGTTGGAAAGGTGAATGAGTCTGGCAGCCGTATTCAGGATGGACTGAAGCGGGGATAGCCAGCGGCGAGGCAGGCCAGTGAGGAGGGAGTTGCAGTAGTCGAGTCGCGATATGATGAGGGAGTGGATGAGCTGTTTAGTGGTTTCTGGAGTTAGGAACGTGCGGATTTTGGCGATGTTGCGGAGTTGTAGACAAAGATGAGGGGAGGATGGCTAATGTCATTGACCAAATATGGACATGGTCATATTTGGTCAATGATGTCAGCCACCATTCCCATCCATCTTTACACATAACTGTCAGCCAGGAATCCCCAGCTGACAGCTGAATGGCCAAGTGGAGATGCTTCACCAGTTGCTAAGTAGCTGGCAGACGCTATCTTCCTCACAACCAGCCTGAGTGTGAAGCCGTCACATTTAGGTAATAATATTATACCATTGTTTGTAGATGCTATAACGTTCACACAAACCAATTAATATACACATGTAGCTTAATCTATAGGGAACCTCCATTTCTCACTTCTCAATACCACTACGGAGGTTCCCTATTGGTTAAGCTACAGGATATTGATCAAGCAGCCTTCTGGTGAGTGAATATTGGAGGAGGATCTTGCATGGGAGAGGATCACTTTTTGGGATTCAGCACTGTTTAGAATTCTTTGACTGCAGAGATTTTACATAGGACTGTCACTAGAAGGACTTTTTATACTATGGCACTTGGCACTTTAAAGAACACTATTTATGTAATAATGTTAATTTTTAGCCACCAGAAGGACTTTTGTTACAATATTACACTTAGCACTTTAAAGAGCACTATTTATGTATTAATATTGATTTGCAATATTTTATTTATTTATTTATTCTGATAATCACATGTTCAGGTGCATAATTGTGGATATATGTTTTAGGCACTGCGCTGCTTTGATATGGTACAATGATGTACAATGAAGAGTTATTATTTTTTAATATTTGGAATAGTTTATATCATTGATATATGATAAAATTGTTTAGACCTGTTTGTTTAGTAATATGCCTCATTTAAAGTCGCATGGGCAAAATAAATTGTAAATAGTACTGTTGAATAGGGAAGGAGGTGCCAAATCACAAACCATTCTTTTCTAATTTGAAATTATTTTTTATTTATGTTTACTGAGTATGGGTTTTATGAATAGCATACTGAAGATCCGTTGACAAGCTGTACCTTTGTGCTGTACTTGCTTTGGAAATTTTGCTTCTTTAGATGCTACATTTAGTGGTACAAGTGTGAGGTATGGGGTTTCTGAGAGGGCAGATTTTGAAATAAATCTGTGGTTTGGAACTTTTGTTTGTATTGCACATACCATATTGTAACAGCCTACAATTATTCTCAGGGCTGCCTACACTACTTGCTCCTCACAGTTCCTCTAGGTATTGGAAAATGCCAGGTAAAGATTTTAATAAGAGACAAAAATTCAGCAGTTGATCTACCCTTCTCTTCTCAAAACAAGGACTGGCAAAGGAAGAGCTAAGTAAGTTATAGCTACACTGTTGCTCATCTTAAATGATAAGTTCCATTGACCATCATGCAGTTTTACTAATTCCCATTCTAATTGAAGGCCATTTATCCATTCATAAAAGTCTTTTTTCAACAAAATGTTGCAAGGGGTAAAGGTTACGCTTTATTTCAAGAGCAGTGAATACTCATTATAGGAGTAGAATATCCCTTCTGGGGAAGTCTATAGGTTTTGTAATTGGAGATCACTGAAGAGTTGCTATAATCTAGTATATGCTCCACATTTTAACCACAGGCAGTTTTCCATTCTACAATTTCACTGTAATGCAAATCAGCATCAGAAAAGAAAGTACTGTCTACAGAGAGAGCATCAAAATTCCCCATTCAAGTTTCTGAAATCTCATTCTCTAAGCCATTTTCTGCAATCTATACATAAAAGTAAAAAATAATAATGAATGTGAAATGTAGAAAGGTAGCTTTATGGCAGGAAAGTTCTATCACTACCACTCACAATGGCCTAGTATTACTACTGATAACCAATGCAACAATGGACTGGGGACATTAGCAGGTGTGCAAAATAGGCCACAGGTCACCAGTCCACTGATACAATACTGCAGAGACTGCACTGTGATTTTCAGTTAAATTCCTTTATAGGTATGATACTTAAAGTGATTGTAAAGGATCAAGGTTTTTTTTACTTGCATGCATTCTATGCATGAAGGTAAAAAACCTTCTGGATGCAGCTGCCCCCCCACCCCCAAAAACATTCCTAATACTTTTTTTTTTATAACAGTTGTGTTTATTGAAATTGTACATAAGTAGAACAAAGCAAGATACATAAGAACATGCAAACTTATGGCAAGCAGTAGCAATACAATACACATGACACTTCCACACCAAAGATCATACTGAGTCAACTGGGCATCCTTGGTGACTGGGGGGGGAGAGAAAAGGGGGAAGAGGAGGAAAACCTCAGAGGTGAAGGGAAGGGGGGGGGGGGAGGAGGAGAGGAAGGGGAGGGGAAGAGAAAAATAGGGGCAAGGAGAAAAGGCAAAAGTCAAATCATAAGTAGAAACAATAACCAAGCAAATAAACAGCACAAACTGGACTTACCCACAAGAGAATAATCCAATAGTTATACTGTTAGGCCCTGAGCCTCCACCTACCCAGCCCATATTTTATCAAATTTAACTGGGCTATTACGGCTCATTTAGGTAAGTTTGTATAGCGGAAGCTCCCCGTTAATTGCCAATTTCCAACCCGAGACTGTTTCCTTTTCAACAAAATTTCCCTCCTAGCACAGTAAAAAGCATAGAAGACAAACAATCGACTATGCTTAGATGTCTCCATGAGGTCCAGAAGACCTAGCAACACAATCATCGGATCCATGGGAATAGACAGTTTACTAACAGCATTATTGGTATCCAGCACCCCTACCCAGAAGGGGAGAAGTTTGGAACAGTCCCAAAACATATGAAGAAATGTGCCCACCTCCAACCCTTCCTAATACTTACCTGAGCCCCATAAGGATCCATCAATGTGCATTAGAGTCTTGGCTCTCCGGGTACTATCCCTCCTCATTGGCTCCCGCTGCTGTCAATCACAGCTAGTGAGCCAATGAGGAGCGGAAGGGGGCAGGGCTGAACAGGGGATAGTATTTAACCGGTTTCATGCCGCCCTATAGCAGAAATTCTGCTACAGGGTGGCACGTATATATACGTGATTTTGCAGTTACGGTGAGGGGGCCATTCGTGGCCTCGGCTGTCAATCACCAGGTCCCGGCCAATGAATACTCGACGGCACCCTGTGATCACCGAGTATCTCCAACAAAGCAGTGTGCTTATAGTGAAACACACACACAGCCAACATAGTGAAACAGCACACAGTTAACACTTTGATCACCCCACATGTTAACCCCTTCCTGCCCAGTGCCATTAGTACAGTGTCAGTGCTTTTTATTAGCACTGATCACAGTATTGGTGTCACTGGGGATGTCAGTGGCACCAAATTAGTTTCCCCCAGTGTCAGAATGCCCTCCGCAGTCCCACTATAATTCGCTGATCGCTGTCATTACTAGTAAAAAAACCAACTAATTCCAGCATCTACTGTATACCACAATTTGCTTTCACGTAAACCAATTAATTACACGTATTGGGATTTTTTTTAGTAAAGACATGTAGCAGAAAACATTTTGGCCTTAATTTATGATGAAATTTGATATTTAAAATTTTTTTACTGGACATGTGTATTAGCAAAAAGTAAAAAATATTGTTTTTTTTCTCAAAATTGTTGGTGTTTTTTTGTTTATAGCGCAAACAATTAAAAATGCAGAAGCAATCAAACACCACCGAAAGAAAGCTCTATTTGTGGGAAAAAAAGGATGTATATTTCATTTGGGTGCAGTGTTGCATAACCCACGCAATTGTCCGTTAAAGTAACGCAGCGCCTTATTGCAAGAAATGGTCTGGTCAGGCAGGTGGGTAAATCCTCAGGAGAGCAAGTGGTTAAATGGACACACAGAGCAGTGACTTGGGATCGAGGCTGCTTGGGTGCCCCCATAGCAAGCTGCTTGTTCTGGGGGCACTTGGCAGGAGGGAGGGTCCAGGAGCACTGGTGGGGGACCTGAGAAGAGGAGGATCAGGGCTGCTCTGTGCAAAACCACTGCACAGAGCAGGTAAGTATGACATGTTTAGTTTTTGTTTTAAATTGCCTTTAATATCACTTTTGTCACAGCATTGTGCTGGCACAATGATAAGCAAAACTATGTGTTTTTTTTAAGAATACCTACTTTTGGGGTGCTCTCTTGCTACTCTCTCTTGATATGGTCTTTTAAATTTGCAGAAAATCTATATTTTTTTTGGAAACTGAAATGCATATTCACTGCTTTCTCTTGGTATGGCCCACATTATAAACTTCTCTGCAAAGGTGCCAAGTCTTATCTTTGTACGGGGGTGTCCTGGCTTGCTGCTCTGTCTTGGTGTGTTCCACATTGTGATGTTCTCTTATAGGATATAATTTATTTATAAAAGATAGACATAATGGTAATGGAGTATCCTGACTGCTCTATGCATCACCAATGATTTTATAATTTACGGAGCCAGGCACAAAATAACTCAATTTGTCTCCTGCACACCCTTCATTGTTATTTAGCTCCAAAGCAATTGTGAGCCATTTTGTGCAAACCTATAGCTGAGCAAATGGCATTTACATAAGCGCAACCACAGCAATGTCTTTTGTTTGTTTTTGACTCTGCAGAAAATACCCCACTCATATGCATATAACCATGCGTGTAACAGATGCTACGTAATAGTATCTGCAAAATGATCGGACCAACTTGGTATTTACTGTTAGAATTCAGGATGATTGATAATACAGAATGGTTTTTAAACCGGTATGAAACAGACAGCGCAATAACAAATAGAACAAATCTACATAAAGTAACAGATAAGCCAGAAATGGTTTTCACAAGTGACAAGCCCCTTGCTAAGGCAAAGTATTATCAGCTTGTTCAATTTCAACTGATGGCCTATAAAAAGGTGTCTCATTACCAAGGTGTCACACAAGAAACATCTCATGATGGGTAAAGGCAAAGAGCTCTCTCAAGACCTTTGCAACTTTATTATTGCAAAACATACTGATGGCATTTGTTACAGACTTCCAGAAGGATTTCTAAACTTCTGAATGTTCCAGTGAGCACTGTTGGGGCCATAATCTGGACATGGAAAGAACCTTCTCCTCCTTCGAGGCTCACTGCATCCGGCTCTTCTCACCCACCCCCCTAAGGATCGCAGTGATCTACAGGCCCCCCGGATCCATAGCCCGCTTCCTGGATGACTTCGCCGCCTGGCTTCCCTTCTTCCTCTCCTCTGAGCTACCGACCATCATCCTCGGGGACTTCAACATCCCCATCAATGACAACACCCCAGCTACCTCCCAACTCCTCCACCTAACCTCCTCCTTCACACTCACACAATACACTCAATCCTCCACCCACATCAATGGGAACACCCTGGACCTCGTCTTCTCCCACCTCTGTACCCTCAACCACTTCACTAACACCCCCTTCCCTCTCTCCGACCACCACCTCCTCACGTTCTCCACCTCCCCTTCCCCTAACTCCCCCCCCCCAGTGCGCCAAACCATCACCAGCCACAACCTCCGCAACCTGCACCCGGCCCCCCTCCACTCGGCTGCCGACCGCTTAGACGACAGCATCCTTCCACTGTCATGTCCTGACCTAGCCACCTCCACGTACAACGACTCACTATCAGCTACCCTAGACTCTCTGACACCCCTAACCACACGCAACATCAAACCCAGACCGCTCCAACCATGGCAGAACGACCACACTAAATGCCTCAAACGTCACAGTCGTGCGCTGGAGAGACTATGGCGCAAAACCAGGTCCCCTCACGCATTCTCCCTCTACAAATCTGCCTTCCTCACCTACACCTCCTCCCTCCACGCCGCCAAGCAGGCCTACTTTGTTAACCTGATTAACACCCTCTCCACCTGCCCTCGCCGACTCTTCTCCACCTTCAACTCCCTGCTCTCTCCCCCCCCTCCTCCACTCAGTACCTCACTTACCGCCCACGAGATTGCCACTCATCTCCACAACAAGATTGACGCAATCCACAAGGACATAGTCAACTTGCAATCTACCTCCCCATCTAGCCTCCCCCATTCCATCACCCCCTCATCTCTCCCCTCCTCTGACCTCGCAACGGCACTGCCCCCCACCTCACCCAAGGCCCTGCCTACCGTAACCCCCCCATCACTGCACTCCTTCAGCCCTACTACCACTGAGGAAGTCAGCAGAGTCTTCTCAGAAGCCCGCCTCACTACCTGCCCCCTGGACCCTATCCCTTCTCAACTCCTCCGGTCACCCCCCTCTTCCCTCATCCGCTCCCTTACCCACATCTTTAATCTCTCCCTCTCTACTGGCATCTTCCCCTCCCCCCTAAAACATGCGCACATCACCCCCATACTCAAAAAGCCCTCCCTGGACCCCACTGACCTCAACAACCTCAGACCAATTTCCCTGCTGCCACTCACTTCCAAGCTCCTTGAGCGCTTGGTCTTCGATCGCCTAAGCGCCCACCTGACTGACAGCAACCTCCTTGACCCACTACAGTCCGGCTTCCGTCCCCTTCACTCCACCGAAACTGCCCTCCTCAAAATCACCAACGATCTACTAACCGCCAAAGCCAAAGGCGACTACTCTGTCCTCCTCCTCCTAGACCTCTCCGCGGCCTTTGACACAGTCGACCACCCCCTCCTCCTTAATAAACTACTCTCCCTTGGCATCAGAGACACCGCTCTCTCCTGGTTCTCGTCCTATCTATCCCAACGCTCCTTCAGCGTTTCCTACAACGGTGCCACCTCCTCCTCACTCCCCCTCTCTGTTGGGGTCCCCCAGGGCTCTGTCCTTGGACCCCTTCTCTTCTCCATCTACACCTCCTCCCTTGGCAAACTCATACACTCCCACGGCTTCAATTACCACCTCTATGCTGATGATACTCAAATCTACCTATCCACCCCTCACCTTACCCCCACATTCTCCGCCCGCATCACTCACCTTCTAAACGACATCTCTGACTGGATGTCGCTCCATTTCCTCAAACTCAGCCTCTCCAAAACCGAGCTTCTCATCTTCCCCCCAGCCCACGTCCCCCCCCCCCATCCTTTCCATCACTACCAACAACACCACCATCAATCCCGCCCAGCAAGCCAAGGTCCTTGGCGTCATTCTGGACTCAAACCTTTCCTTTCAACCTCATATCAAATCTCTCACAAACACATGCAGGCTCCACCTCCGGAACATCTCCAAGATACGCTCCCTCCTTACCCCAGACACCACTAAACTACTAGTACACTCCCTGATTATCTCACGCCTGGACTACTGCAACTCCCTCCTCACCGGCCTACCCCAGTGCAGGCTCTCCCCGCTTCAGACCATCCTGAACTCAGCGGCCAGACTCATCCACCTCACCAACCACTCCACCTCTGCCACCCCCCTCTGCCTCTCCCTCCACTGGCTCCCCATTGCCCAACGCATTAAATTCAAATTGCTCACCCTGACCTATAAGGCCATTCACAACACTGCCCCTAACTACCTCACCGACCTGATTCCCAGGTACCACCCTACCCGTACCCTTCGCTCTTCACAGGACCTCCTTCTATCTTGCTCCCTGGTCTCCTCCTCCCACGCACGACTGCAAGACTTCTCCAGGTCCTCCCCCATCCTCTGGAACTCACTACCCCAATCCATCAGACTGTCACCTTCCCTCCTCACCTTCAGGCGCTCCCTGAAAACCCACCTCTTCAGGGAAGCCTACCCCACCCTCACCTAACAGTCGCTGCCCTTCCCTCCTCCTACCACTCCATCCCCCACAGCCGTTTCCTCCTGTGCCTCTACCCCCTCCCTCCTAGATTGTAAGCTCGAAAGAGTAGGGCCCTCTTACCCCTTGTGTACTGTTTGATGTTACTGTTCTGTTTCATGTATTGTCCCCCCTCTATTGTACAGCGCTGAGCAAACCCTTTGGCGCTATATAAACTCGATAAATAAATAAATAAACATAATTTCACCATAAACCAGCCACAACTGGGTGCTTCTCACAAGATTTCTGACAGAGGAGTGAAAAGAATTATCAGAAGAGTTGTTCAAGAGCTAAGGGCCATTTGTGGAGAATTTTCAGAAAGACCTGGAATTAGCACGTACAAGTGTTTTAACCACTTGCCTACTGGGCACTTATACCCCCTTTCTGCCCAGGCCAATTTTCAGCTTTCAGAGCTGTCACACTTTGAATGACAATTGCACGGTCATGCAGCACTGTACCCATTTGACATTTTTATCATTTTTTTCACACAAATAGAGCTTTCTTTTGGTGGTATTTCATTGCCACTGGTTGTTTTATTGCCACTGGAAGCATAAAAAGAGAAAAAAAAAAAGTTTTTCTTTGTTTCTATTATAAAATTTTACAAACAGGTAATTTGTCTCCTTCACTGATGTGCGTTGATGAGGCTGCACTGATAGGCTGCACTGATAGGCAGCACTGATGGGCACTGATAGGCGGCACTGATGAGCTGGCACTGATGATGCTGCACTGATAGGTGGCACTAATGGGCAGCACTGATGGGTGGCACTGCTGGGCAGCACTGATGGGTAGCACTGCTGGGCACAGGTGGGTAGCACTGCCGGGCACAGGTGGGTGGCACTGCTAGGGACTGCTGGGCACAGGTGGGTGGCACTGATGGGTACAGGTGGGCGGCAGTGATGGGCACAGGTGGGTGGCACAGGTGGGCAGCACTGATCATCAGTGCCCTGATAATCAGTGCCAATCACTTCTCTGAAAATTGCAGATTATCGGCAGTACTTTCCTCACACTGTGACAGCGTGAGGAAAGTGCAGCCGATAACTGGCAATTGTATTTACCCGGTGATCTGCTATGTCATTGGACGCAGCTGATCATGAGGTAAAAGTCTGCTGTGATTGGCCGTTTACCATATCAGGTGATCAGCTGTGTCCATAGGACACAGTGATCACCAGCGGCGCTGGGGGCGTGCAGGGGGCGTGTTCTGGAATGACATCCATGGATGTCATCCCAGAACTAGACAACTGCTCTGTAGCCATCTTTCAGCTATAGCGCGGTAGGGAATAAGTTAAAGAAAACAATAAGTAATGCACTCAACCTCTATGGCCTGTATGCATGCTCACCACGCAAGACTCCACTGCTGAAGAAAAAGTATGTTGAAGCTCCTTTAAAGTTTGCTGCACAACATTTAGACAAGCCTGTGAAATACTGGGAGAATATAGTCTGGTCAGATGAGACCAAAATTGAACTCTTTGGATGCCATAATACACATGTTTGGAGGTCAATTGGCTCTGCACCCAAAAACACCATCACAACAGTGAAGTTTAGAGGTGGGAACCATCATGGTGTGGGGCTGTTTTTCATCATACTGTACTGGCAAACTTCATATCATTGAAGTAAGGATGAATGGAAAAATGTACCAAGACATTCTTGATAAAAATCTGCTGTCATCTATCAAGATAATGAAGATGAAACGAGGGTGGACATTTCAGCAAGACAATGCTCCCAAACACAAAGCCAAAGAAACTCTCAATTGGTTTCAAAGATAGAAAATAAAGCTGCTAGAATGGCTCAGCCAATCACCTGACTTGAATCCAATAGAAAATCTATGGAAAGAACTAAAAGATCAGAGTTCATACAAAAGGCCCATGAAACCTTCAAGATATTAAGACTGTTTGTGTAGAGGAATGGGCTAAAATCACACCTGAGAATTGCATGTGACTAGTTTCTCCATACAGGCACATCTTGAAGCTGTCATTACCAACAAAGTACAAAGTATTTAATGCAATACTTTTTCCCTTTGTCATTCCATTTTATTATACATAACTTAATTTCTTAACTTATTTGTTTTGGTTTATTTGTATGTATGGATTGCATGGGTTGCTACAGACATGTGGTGAAAATGTCATGTCAATAGCATCTTTAGAAATATATTTACTGAGAAAAATGGTGATGAGTTCAATACTTATTTTACCCACTGTATGCTTAGTGAAGTGACTGGCCTCAGGTGATATACAGAGATGAAACAAATCTTCCTACATAAGTTGTACCTGTATATCTGTTGAATTTTTTCCGCTATATTCATTCAAAGTACTGAATTTTAAAGCTTGTCTGAGAATTCAGAAAAAAGCAGGCGAAGTGCTGAAATTAGACTCTGCAGAGCTCAGAGAGGAAATTTCTGAGAGCTGATTGGAGGGAAAAGAAACCCCCCCCCTTCTCAGGAACAGAGCTGAGGCTGTCACTCTGTTGGAGGTCCCTTCCCTGTCATGATTTTTCTCTTGGTGTGAGGAAAACTTGTCAGTGAATCATGCTGATAGCAAAGGGACAAAGCAGCAGACAGAAATGACACTCAGAGCTCCTAATTGAGACAAGTGCACACTATAGAGGGATACACTTTGTTCATATTTCATGTCTGAGGTTTGCAACTACTTTAACTGAACAATGTCTTTACAGAAGCCAAATACTGGCAGTGCCTTGGATAAAGTGGCCATACATTTTTTTTAAATGCATTTTTGAATTTACCATACAATGCATACATACAACAAACAGTATTTAGGGTTAGATGAGGGCACAGACCAACAGAGTAACAGCCTACATCTGGTGTTTTCCAACAACTCCCTCTGGAGCACAAATAAGCCCCATTTTATATGGTATAACCTGCAGGGAGTGGTGACCTTCTGAGAAAAAGCCAGAAAACCTGACCAATAGCATTTAACCCTTCTTCTCAGAGGCACCAACCTAGCAGGTCAAGCAAAGATAAATGTTGAAAAAAGATGCATTGTAACATTTGGTCTGTAGACATAACACAGTTGGCCAAAGCATGAACACAACAACAGAAAAACTGTTAACCCCTTGAAGCACCTGCTTACAGGTGGAGTTGGGCAGTGTATTTGGTTGGTTCTACATAGAAATTATGTTAAAGTAATACTGAAGGTTTGTTTCTAAATTTTTTAAATGACAAACATCTCATACTTACCTGCCGTGTGCAGTTGCTTTGCAGGACCCCCCCCCCCCCAGAAGTTCCCCCATAGCAAGCAGCTTGATGTGGGGGGGCACTCCTGAGCTCCACACTCTGCATCCATAAAACACAGAAGAGCATGGCTTAGCCCCACCCCTGCTCCCTCCTCACTGGCTGTGAGTGAGGAGCCAATGGCTTCCACTGCTGTGTCTGAGCCAATGAGGAGGCAGAGACTGGGGAGAGCTGCTGCTCTCCTGCACATTGTTGGGCTCAGGTGAGCATTAGGGGGGGCTGGGGAGCTGCACACAGGTTTTTTACCTTCATGCATAGAATGCATGAAGGTAAAAAAACCCTCAGCCTTTACAACCACTTTAAGCCCTGGTTCAGATCTGTGCAGTCATGTGGGCCGCAATTTGTGCAGGCACAAGAGCCCATTAATTTGAATGGACTCCCATGCCCCCGGACACACAGGGAAAAAGTCCCTGCACTACTTTGGAAATTGCAGCCTGCATGAGAACCAAGGTTCACAGTACGGTTGCGATTTCCAGTGCGGGTGGCGTACCATTATAATTAATAGCACCTGCCTTCGGGTTATTCCGCATTCCTCTGTGTGGGTGGTATTTGTGCAGGTCCTGCAGCGGCACCACCCACACAGATGTGAACCACTGGTAAGGAGGCATCATTCAAAGCAATCCGTTGGAGCTACAATGAGAATACCTAGAGTAGTGGGCTGTTTATTCCCTTCCAGGGAAGAGCTGGGACTGCCTCCTAATGGAGGCTAAAGAGAAATATAGCACTACCCCTTTACAGAGAAAAGACTTTTGGTGCTTGATTTTTGAAACTGTGAGAACATTAAGTCTCTCTGTTTGGAGCTGCATTGTTGGAGTAAATACTAAGGCAGGCCATAGATTATGCAAATATCTTTCCTTTCACCATAGCCAACAGCACTAATCATTTGGGAAAAACCAAACAGGCCGGTTGTACACATGTTGGTGCCCAGGACTGCTTCAGCAGCGATTTCAGTGGCTCTACTTTCAGCTTTAGTGTGAACTCTGCTGCGGTGGCTGCAATTCCCGGGTCCCACATCCTTGCTATGCATGGCCAAATGCTCTATTCTGAGCCTGGATTTTGCTCACCTGTGACAGGCCCTGATCCACTGATTGTTTTGTGAGTGCATATTACATTGTTGCTTTTATTTATTACTCATTAAACGTTCTTGCTACACTAATTGGTTTATTTAAACCTGCCTAGGCTCATTGTTAAACAATCTTCCAGCTGTATTCCTGTTATCTGATCTCTGATATTGAACATTTTGCTTGACCTTTGTTACTGTCCCTGCTTCTGTCTGACCTGTCCTGGCATTTCCCTCATCTATCGATGTGTGCCGGTCACCTCCATTAATGAACAACCTGAACTTCTGACCAAGATTCTGCTCACCGACGTAGATTGCTGCCTGCACGTTGCTGACCTCTACTTGTTCCCCAATTTAATTCTGCTTACCACCTGGTGCTTCTCTGTTCGCTTGTTGTCAACCCCAGCCTGTGACCTGACTCCATCTGTATCTGAATTACCAGCTGCACATTTACATCTGATACCAGCATTCCCCAGTTCTAGTCACCAGTTCCTGCATCACCATTGCAGGCTCTGTTTTGGCTTCCAGGGGTGCTGGGGCAGAGATTGTGCAAGAGGCCAACTTTTAAATCTCAAACTCCCCTTACAGGTACATGACCTATTGCTTGCTTGTTTTTGGACACAGCTTCAACAGTGCAGATTTTTTCTGGTAAAGGTGGACAGAAGAAGGTATCTGCCTATCTATAAACTTGTGCTTGGAGTGCAGGATGTGCAGCAATACTCTGTGATGAGAGGGGCTTTTATGCGATACTTCAGTTCTTTCTGCATCTACTTACAGGGGTCTCCAAACTATGGCCCTACAAGTGTTGAGTAACTGTAAGTCCCATGATGCCTTGCAGGACTCTGACAGCCACAGGTAAGACTCCAAGAGGCAGAGGCATGATGGGACTTGTAGTGCTTCAACAGCTGGAGGACCATAATTTGGAGACCCCTGAAAGAAATTGAAATACCAAGCCCAACTCACGTGAATAAAATGGAAAATCTTCAGGTACACAACCTACTGCTTTTTATTTTTGGACACAGCATCAATGGTGTAGGTTTTTTATGGTAAAAGGTGAACAGAAGAAGTTATCTGCCTACCTATAAACTTTTGCTTGGAGTGCAGGACCTACAGCGATTCTCAGTGATGACACGGGTGTATATGAAGTACTTTCTGCATCTACATTATTATTTATTTATTACAGGTACTTATATAGCTCCGTCAATTTACACAGCACTTTACATGTATATACTGTACATTCACATCAGTCCCTAACCCTCAAGGAGCATGCAGTCTAAGATCTCTAACTCCCATTCATACATACGAAGGCTAATATAGATAGGAACCATTTAACCTACGTAGGCACAGGGAGAACATGTAAACACCAGTCAGGTGGAGCCATGGGTGGGATTCAAACCAACGACCCTAGTAGTACCAGGCAGAAGTGCTAACCATTTAGCCACTGCGCTGCCCATAGAAGATTGAAATACAAACCACTTGAATAAGATTGAAAATCTTCATTTTTAAAGACAAAAATGTCCAGCACATATTCAAATTGAGTGAGTTTATTTCCACCGTTACACTAAATATTTATCTTTTCATAAACAAGCAGATTTGTGCCTTTGTTTCTTTTCTACCGATGACATTTATTACTAACACAAACTTCCATACTACTATTCAGAAGGTTGAAAGTTAGAAAAGGACACTGCCTTTGTGTAATCTCCAATAAAGAAAATACGCTCAAAAATGTCAGGTTTCTCAAAGTGGCCAAGGTCTGGTTTATCTTCCCTTTACCACATGTGTGCTCCTGGGGACTAGCAACTCCCCTGCTATAGCTCAGGCAAACTTTAAGCAGAACGTTATCTTTTTTTTCAAATGAAAATCTAAAAAAGGAAATATATACAATTTTATACAACATTACAATGACGTCTATTGTTCTGTGCCAGTCACCAATGTAGGCTAAGTTAGGGTTAAATAAGGAATTTGGCAGTATTCTTCTGTGTGACTACTAAAAAGCATGTCTTCTGTGGTCTATCCAAAAATTCCGGATTTTCAATGTTTTTATGTTTATCATTTTCGGAAAGTTAGAATAGACAAACTCATTTATTTGTTTATGTATTTTCAAACGCCATGTGGCTAAAAATTTTAAAACATGTTTTTGTCTTATCTACTGTGTGCAGAATGTAAATGTTGTACACTTTAGAAAACTGACAAAGCATCTGGCCAGGAACAAAGTCATATAATACAATACTCTCAAGAATATGTCCACAAATGAATACATTATATCTTGGCTTTATTTTTAACAGTCTAGCTCCCACAAGCTTGTGGGCAAAGGCATGTCTACTAATAATTAAGTTCAGTGTAGGTTTTGAAAATGGACACCTGAGTGGGCCGTCTTCTTGGTGCCCTCTCCAACTGCACTAATTACCTCGACTGCTTTTTCACTTTCTGCTTCTCACCATGGTTCCCTATATGAGCGTATTTAACCACTTGCCCTCCAGAGGATTTACCCCCCCCCCCTTCCTGACCAGGCCATTTTTTTGCGATACGGTGCTGCGTTACTTTAACTGACAATTGTGCGGTCATTCAATGTTGCACCCATGTCAGGAAAGGCCTGCCCATAGTGCAGGTGAAGTTCCATGGCGCACAAATATGCGCATGCGCAGAGTCTTTGCGAGCCGAACAGGTGTGTAGGTACTTGGACATAGGCGTGCACACGTGCGCGCACGCAGGCGCACTCGCACATACGGGCATGCAACTGTCACTAATGCTGGCGCCAAAAGGGGTATTTAAACTGACTGCAGTAGTTGTCCCATTGCCGTATGGTCTTTTCCCTGCTCATGTTCCCTGATTCCTGTGATTGACTCCTGATACCGAACCAGCCTGTTCCTGATCTCTGCTTGATTGCTTCCTGCCCTGACCTCCGGCTTGTCTTTGGATTATTCTTCTGTCTCCTCTCCTGTCTGATTGATCTTCCGTTGCTGACCTGGCCTGTGACCTGACTACTCTTCCTCCTGCCGCTGTAAGCATGATCTGCCTGACTGATTCGGAACCTGGCTTGTCTGACCCTGCATCCTCAGCACGCTGCGCTCGAGTATTCATCCATCCTGCACGGCTACATCAGAACCCTGCTCCCTGCCTACAACTCATCAGCTCATAAATAGAGATGAGCGAATTATTCAAAAATTCGATTCGGCCGATTCGCCGAATTTGCGGGAGAAATTCGATTCAATGCGAATTTATTCGCTGCGAATTTAACTTATTTAAAGGGTTTCTAGGCTTCAGAGAGCCTTTATATTAGTGCAGAACACTGTACCTTTAATTTAAATGCCCTTGGAGTCTGCTGGGGAAGAGAAATAATACTGTCAGTCAGTATGACTTGCAGATGAGTGCCGTCGATCTTAGAATCACCGCACACTTCACTCATTTGGGCAGTCACGGGGCACAACGAAGAAGAAGAAGAATGAAAAGAAGAATGAAAAGAAGAAGAAGAAGAATGAAAAGAAGAAGAAGCAGAATGAAAAGAAGAATGAGAAGAAGAATGAAAAGAAGAATGAAAAGAAGAAGAAGAAGAATGAAAAGAAGAATGAGAAGAAGAATGAAAAGAAGAATTAAAAGAAGAATGAAAAGAAGAATTAAAAGAAAAATGAGAAGAATGAAAAGAAGAATGAAAAGAAGAAGAAGAAGAATGAAAAGAAGAAGAAGAAGAATGAAAAGAATGAAAAGAAAAATGAAAAGAAGAAGAATGAAAAGAAGAAGAAGAAGAATGAAAAGAAGAATGAAAAGAAGAAGAAGAATGAAAAGAAGAAGAATGAAAAGAAGAATGAGAAGAATGAAAAGAAGAATGAAAAGAAGAAGAAGAAGAAGAATGAAAAGAAGAATGACAAGAAGAAGAAGAAGAATGACAAGAAGAAGAAGAAGAATGACAAGAAGTAGAAGAAGAATGAAAAGAAGAAGAAGAAGAATGAAAAGAAGAATGAAAAGAAGAAGAAGAAGAATGAAAAGAAGAAGAAGAAGAAGAATGAAAAGAAGAATGAGAAGAAGAATGAAAAGAAGAATGAAAAGAAGAATGAGAAGAATGAAAAGAAGAATGAAAAGAAGAAAAATGAAAAGAAGAAGAAGAAGAATGAAAAGAAGAATGAGAAGAAGAATGAAAAGAAGAATGAAAAGAAGAATGAGAAGAATGAAAAGAAGAATGAAAAGAAGAAGAAGAATGAAAAGAAGAAGAAGAAGAATGAAAAGAAGAATGAAAAGAAGAAGAAGAAGAATGAAAAGAAGAAGAAGAAGAAGAAGAATGAAAAGAAGAATGAAAAGAAGAAGAAGAAGAAGAATGAAAAGAAGAATGAAAAGAAGAAGAAGAATGAAAAGAAGAAGAAGAAGAATGAAAAGAAGAATGAAAAGAAGAAGAAGAGGAATGAAAAGAAGAAGAGGAAGAATGAAAAGAATAATGAAAAGAAGAAGAAGAATGAAAAGAAGAAGAAGAAGAATGAAAAGAAGAATGAAAAGAAGAAGAAGAAGAAGAATGAAAAGAAGAAGAAGAGGAATGAAAAGAAGAATGAAAAGAAGAAGAAGAAGAATGAAAAGAAGAAGAATGAAAAGAAGAATGAAAAGAAGAAGAAGAAGAATGAAAAGAAGAAGAATGAAAAGAAGAATGAGAAGAAGAATGAAAAGAAGAATGAGAAAAATGAAAAGAAGAATGAAAAGAAGAAGAAGAAGAATGAAAAGAAGAAGAAGAATGAAAAGAAGAATGAAAAGAAGAAGAAGAAGAATGAAAAGAAGAAGAAGAAGAATGAAAAGAAGAAGAAGAATGAAAAGAAGAATGAAAAGAAGAATAAGAAGAATGAAAAGATGAAGAAGAAGAATGAAAAGAAGAGGAATGAAAAGAAGAATGAAAAGAAGAAGAAGAAGAATGAAAAGAAGAAGAAGAAGAATGAAAAGAAGAATGAAAAGAAGAAGAAGAAGAATGAAAAGAAGAATGAGAAGAAGAATGAAAAGAAGAATGAAAAGAAGAATGAGAAGAATGAAAAGAAGAATGAAAAGAAGAAGAAGAATGAAAAGAAGAATGAAAAGAAGAAGAAGAAGAAGAATGAAAAGAAGAATGAGAAGAAGAATGAAAAGAAGAAGAAGAAGAAGAAGAATGAAAAGAAGAATGAGAAGAAGAATGAAAAGAAGAATGAAAAGAAGAATGAGAAGAATGAAAAGAAGAATGAAAAGAAGAAGAAGAAGAATGAAAAGAAGAATGAAAAGAAGAAGAAGAAGAATGAAAAGAAGAAGAAGAAGAATGAAAAGAAGAATGAAAAGAAGAAGAATGAAAAGAATGAAAAGAAGAAGAAGAAGAATGAAAAGAAGAAGAATGAAAAGAAGAAGAAGAAGAATGAAAAGAAGAATGAAAAGAAGAAGAAGAAGAATGAAAAGAAGAAGAAGAAGAATGAAAAGAAGAATGAAAAGAAGAAGAAGAAGAATGAAAAGAAGAAGAAGAATGAAAAGAAGAAGTATTCCAGTACAGCAAAAAGTGTATCTGCAGAGAGCTCCGCTATTTCTGACAGTTCTCTGACAGTTCCTTCACATTTACAGCGGTTGAAACATTGTATCTATTTATTTCCGAATAAAAACATCTGTATCCTAAATGGAAACAAATAGATACAATGTTTCAACCGCTGTAAATGAACTGTCAGAACTGTCAGAAATAGCGGAGCTCTCTGCAGTGACACTTTTGCCGGCTGATCGGGAAAAATTCGATTCGTGCACCCGAAGTTTGCTAAAATTCGGATTCGATGCGAATCGAATTTTTCCTGAAATTCGAAACGAATTCCACTTCGCCAGGTTCGATTCGCTCATCTCTACTCATAAACTATTACTGGACTGATCACAGGCACTCATACCCCACTGTGCCCCTGCAACCGCTGTCTCACCATCAGCAGTCCTTGAGCTGGAGTTGTACGGGAAGCCTGCCTCTTCACGTCAGGCTCACTATCCAGGTACGTGACAACCCAAATGAAATGTATGCTCTTTTTTTCCCACAAATAGTGAAAGGATTAATGGAATATAACTGAATCCATTTTGTATACACTAATACAAGATGCTTGTTTAACATACATATATATATATATATGTATGAAGTTTGTACACACTAACAAAACTGTCTATGGCAGCTTCATGTAGAAATAAGTGTTTTTGCAAACTTTACAAAAAAGGAGATAAGCTTTACTCTCATTTCTGAAAAGTTGTAACCACAGCTTGGGCGTTGGGTCAGATTATAGCCATGGTCTGCGCGTTAGGCCAGATATGGTGTGACAGATAAGGCAGAAGAGTGTAAATGCAGACCTCATAGAAATAATTGTTGAGTTAAGGTAAAAATAATGTACATGTATTTAATTGGATGGTCTGAAGGTGTGTCTGCCCAAAGGCTACAGTATAAAAACCCTGATGTTATGCCAATAAAACTGAAGTGTTTGCAATCGCAACTGAGGTGACTTGAGTGCATTCACTTTCCAAGATCTCGTAGCTGTGTCCAGGTGTGACCATTGGTACCTGATTGGGCCCCCTAGGAAAAGGAAAAAGACCACCTACCTACCTGCAGTGGTGTCAGAAGTGGGATAATTGCCAAGGTAAGTGAGAGTTTTATTTTTTAATGCTTCTTTACTGAGGTAATTATTCTGAACTTAAGGGAAATTTGGTGGGTGGAGATTTAGGAGCGAGACTAAGGGATTCTCGGCTCGGGAAATAATACCAGGACACACCTGGCACAGCACTTTGTATAATTTGTAAAAAGTTTGTTATTGTTGTTTTTTGTCTTGTCTTTTGGTTTACTAATTTACTGCTATGGGTAATTCCTCAGGTAAGGAGGAAGGACCCCGTCATGTGCCGCCACAAAAGTTGATTAAGCTATTAAGAAAAACTAGAAAGCTGAGGGGAAAGAACACATCTACCTCAAATGAAACTTGTAAAGAATATGTAGCAAGGGTATCCCCTTATGATATTTATTATGTTAATCCCTGGGTGGATAATTTAGTGGGATGGTCAAAAAGACTGGGTGGAGCTAGTTTTCCTTGTGAAGGGGGAAATGATACTATGTGTATGGATATGATTAGAGGAATGTGTTTGCATGGACAGCCTCAGGTAGGTATCTGGGGACTGGAAATCCAGATTGGGACAAGAATTATATGTATGAAGGAGGTTGGTTGAAGTATGCACCAGGCTATAAGACTCTAAATGTAGCAAATGATTTCACACCACCCCCGCCATAGAAACACAGCGAGGCACGTCCTGCCCCTACAGCTCCACATGCAGCCCCATTATACTCAGCACTCCCACAGGTAAAAGAAGTAGATGAAGATGAAGAGGTTCTTATTGCTGCTTCCCAGATAAATACAGGGGAGTCAGAAGAATCTGGCTAGGATGGAGAAACTGGGAGTGTTAGTCAAAGGGATACTGAGAGGGGTATAAGGAAAGTAAAGAGGAAGAGAAAGACGGTAGAAAAGAGTGATAGAATTCTTAGGTCAGCAGAAAGTAACAAGGGGGAAGTTAAAGATGAGACAGCTGAGCTAGATATGATGAATTCAGCCTTTCCATTCATGATTGGGGAGCAGCTGATTTTAAAGGCAATAGATCCCAAGGAGCTGAATGCTATAAAACAGGGATGCACTAATCCAAGTGGGGCGGTTTCCTGGCTAAAGAGGACATGTGTAGGAAGGAACTATACGATGGAAGATTGCAGGTTGATAATTGAGAAAATATTGGGAGATATTACAGGAGAGTTTGAATGGGAAAATTGTAAGATTTTTAATAATGAAGATGTCGTTGGTTACAAAAAGTGGGACCCATCACAGGGAGTAGATCAGTATCCTTTACGTACTAGAGCACAATGGGATGCTGCATGGGAGGAGGTGACATGTGAATTGTTTAGGCTGTACAAACAAAGGAAATCATTTGCTCCAATAGTAGCATGTCGGTAAAACGTCACAGAGACTGCTACTGACTTTATTAAAAGGTTTAAGAAAGTCTGGTTGGAGGAAGGGGAATGGATCTGATTGGTAGAGAGTGTGGATCACTTTTTATCCAATCTTGGATGAATGGGGCACTACCATATGTTAGTTTAGCATTCAGACAATTGTATGATGGTTGGGAGGATAAATCTGCATTAGATTTTGAAAAATGGATTCTTAGTAAAGATGCAGCAGGAATTTTTGAGAAGGGAACAAAGAAGCCCCAAGTACAGGCACTGGCACATAGGGATGACTGGGAGGAAAGACCCAGGGAGCAGTGTTAGTATCAGCGCCGGCCCTTTAAACGGGTCCTACGATGTTATAATCATGGGGAAGAGGGGCATTTCCATCAGGAGTGTACTGCTCCAGGAGTACAGTTTCAGAGAAGGGAGCCCACGGATGAGGAGAGACAGTTTGATGAGGTGAGGAGGGAACAGGCAGCCGCCAATAGGCGAGGTCAGCAACAGTATCCTAAAGGGACAACGCACCAGGTACAATGTGGACTGGACTAATAAAAATAAATAGGGAGGCCAGGGTCTGCTCAAGCATGCTACCTCAACAGTGCCTTTGTTTCCAACTTTTAGTTGTTCCGAATCATTTTCGGAAAATCCCATGATTACACTTACAGTGGGGGAAGTTCCCTGCACTTTTTAGTAGACACAGGGGCCACTGCCTCAACATTAAATAAGGAATTTTTAAAACAATGGCATTGTAAGTATGGGACCCCCTGGATATTTACTCGAGTAACACTCGATCAATAGGGATTGAGGGAAAGGAAACCCCCACTTGCATTACACCTCCCATCCCGGTACAAGCAAAAGATGGTCAGGTCTGGTACCATAAATTTCATGTGCTCCCGCATTGCTCTGTTTTCCTATTGGGCCGAGATTTGTTAGCTGATCTTAAAGTCGTGATGTCTATCATGGAGGAAGGTATGGAATTGGACACACCTTTCCTAATCTGTCCAGCCATGGATCATGATTTAAGTAAGCTCCCTGAAAACCTATGGACTAAGAGCAAAACAGATGCAGGCCTCATTGACTGCACACCGTATAAAGCCACCCTAAAACCAGGAACCCTGTTTATCATAAACAATACCCACTGTCCAAAGATAAAATAGATGAACCTAAACCTATTGTGGAGGATTTTAGAAAGAGGGGAATACTGAAGCCAGTAGTATCCCCCTCCAATACTCCCATTAATCCGGTAAAAAAGCCCAATGGTGAGTGGAGATTAGTACAAGATCTCAGGGCAATTAACGATCTGGTCGTTCCTATTGCCCCTGTAGTCCCAGACATACCAACCTTGGTAAATGCTATACCTGCCAACGCCACACATTTTACATTAATTTATCTCTCAAATGCATTTTTTAGTGTCCCAGTTGACCTGGAGACACAGGTATTGTTTGCTTTTTGTTTTCAAGGGGAGAGGCTAACCTGGAACTGTCTCCCTCAGGGTTATGTAGACTCGCCGGCAGCATATACCCTGGCCAGTAGATCCATGCTCAATGACTGGGAACCCACCCATGGTTCACTACATCTCCAATATGTGGATGACTTACTGCTTAGTTCTGTTAGCGAGAAGCGTGTCAGGCTGATTCATTGTCATTGTTAGGGTTTCTGGCTGATCATGGATAGAAAGTCTCTTGCAAAAAGATGCAGTTTGTGGCACCACAAGTAGAATACCTAGGATTTGTATTGTCTGAGGGCCAGAGGGGGCTGAGCCCAAGGAGAATGGCAGCTATATGTCAACAACCAAAACCAGAAACTAAGGTTCAGATGCAATCCTTTCTAGTTATGGTAAACTATTGTAGAAAGTGGATTCCTGACTGTTCTTATTATGACAATGTATTACGCCAAGTGACATTGAAAGATCAGCCAGACCATATTGAATGGACGCCGCCATTGGTGCAGGCATTTGAATATTTGAGGACAGCACTGGTCTCGTCTCCCTCATTAGGGTTACCGGATTATACTAAATCTTTTCATTTGTATTGTCAATCTGCATGTAAAACCATGGCTGCAGTACTAGCTCAAGAGCACGGAGGTGCCATGAGGCCGGTAGCATATTTAGCAAAACAATGCCGGTCCAGGGCATGGTGGGGTGTCTCCAAGCTTTGTCTGTGTCTGCCTTGGCTGTGGAAATGGCATCTACTATAGTTTTGGGGAACCCATTGGTATTACACACATCTCATCATGTCCTACATGTACTGAAAAACATTACCACTCAACACATGTCAGCACAACGCCTGGCTGGATGTGAAGTAATTTTGACATCCACCACTAACCTCACAGTTAAATATAGCCCGTCTACATTGGGACCATCACTTTTATTGTCCTCCCTGCTTAATCTCCACAACACAAGGTCACCAGAATTGAAGGAGGAGCACAACTGCCTGGATGTTATCCAAGCTGAGACTTCACCGCAACTAGACATGTTGGAGACTCTGATTCCTGGAGCCCCTGATGTGTTTGTCGATGGATCCTGCACACGCCCTAGTGATGCTACATACATCACAGGCTATGCAGTAGTAGAACCACCTCTTATTATTGAAACAGGTTCCATCCCCTACCCCAGTGCACAAGCAGCTGAATTAGTGGCCGTAACATGAGCTTGCACTCTTTATCAAGATCGAGATGTTAACATATACACAGATTCTAAATATGTCTTCGGGGTTGTGCATGATTTTGGCCGTATTTGGCAACGCCGTGGTTTCACTACAGCCGATGGCAAGTCAATATCCCATCATTCTTTGATCCAGGATTTGCTTGCCTAACTCCGACTTCCAAGAAGGATAGTGGTCATTAAAGCGCGAACACATACTAACGCCAAACACCCAGTCACAAAAGGCAATGCTATGGCAGATGCAGCTGCAAAAACTGCGGGGCAACTGCATAATCGAGCAGATCTATGGTAATGTTGTCCACTCCATCCCTACTGTCAAATGAGCTTTTAGGCACACTGCAGGCACAAGCCTCTGAGAGTGCAGTTGATTTTTGGGCTAGCAGAGGTTTGACACAAGACAAACATGGTCTTATGTCAAAAGAGGGGATTGTTTGACTTCCACAGGCAGCTGCTGTATTATTCATTCAAAATGGTGTGGGTCATTCATTTCATGGTGTGGGTCATAAGGGAAAACAGTTAGTGGACAAAGAAATGCGCAAACGATTCTGTGTATGGTTTCTCTATGATCTAGTGAAGAAGACATTGGGAAGGTGCCTTACTTGTTTACAAAACAACCCTGGGCATGGCCAGCATAGGAAACATGAATATTTAACGCCCCCTGAGGCACTGTTCACACATCTACAGATAGATTTTACACATCTCCCTAAATCTAAAGAAGGAGATAAGCTGTTGGTGGCAGTAGACAGATTTTCAGGTTGGCCGGAAGCTTTCCCATGTAGGAATGAAACAGCAGAGACAGTGGTAAAGGTTTTGTGTAAGGAAATCAACCCTAGATGGGGCTGCTATACTAGCTGAAATAAGGATGACACCTCATAAACGGAGTAAGTTGTCTCCCTTATCTTGATACTGATGGGCAGACCATTCCCTACCCCTTGGACTAGACAGCAGCCCCCTCTGTGGCAGAAAGTAGATTTAGAGGTGATACAGGCAGAATATGTAAAAGCATTGTGTGAAAAGTTGAATAGTGAATATGGTGATGTTGCCGCCTCTTTTCCTTTACCCGCAGATCAACCAACCTACCCCTTTGAGGTAGGTGATCAAGTGGTGATCCGAAGACTGGATCCAAGGGTAAGACCCCAGTTTGGAGAACCTACAGTGATTGTGGCCATTACACGGACAGCTGTTCTTACTGAAGGATTAGGCACCTGGATCCATGCATCAAGAATCAAAAGGATTTCCCAAGATGAGAGACACAATCAAGCTGATCAACCAACAGAAGAAGGAGCCAAGAACTCTGCTACCCATCCTACTGGATCCCCGTGAGGACTGGAAGAACCTGATTATTGTCTTATCAATATTGACTATTATCATTGTCCCAGTCTGGTTTCTATTGGAGAATTCATCAGATAGAAAGGGGCCAGTGGTTCAGAAACCCTCTGGGAGTTCAGGATGGGTGTGGGGGGTTGTACCTCATCACAACCGGATGAGAATAAGTCATGTACTACATTAACATGGAATAGCCCATCTGAAGGTCAATGTCAAATAGACATTAGTACTACACACAACTTTACATGTTGCATTATGAATGAATGTAGTCAGGCACTAACTTGTAAATGGAATGAGGGTTTTCTGTTACATGTTTAAAAGGGAAATAAAGTGGTTGCTAATTTTGGGTGTACTGTACCTGTAAAAAGACAGAAGAGGTCTACAACTGAAAACCTGTCATCACTGAAGTTTAAATATAAGTATGCTAAATTCTCGGGTTTAAATTTGTTGGGTTTGTAGCATGCTCCACCCTGAAACTGTGAGAATACCCATATATGCAGTACCCCTAAATGTCACAACTATGTTGGAGGGTAACCTGAGTATTATATTAACTAATGTTACCACCCAACCTAAATTTGAGGTATTGGGGGTCGTTATGAAACCCAAATGGTGTTTTCATTTGCAGAAAATCTGAATTAAATATTACTGGGAAGGAACCTACAGGTGGTCATTTTATACAAACAAAAACAACTGAGGGAGAATGGGAGAATTATATTAAAAAAATAATTGACCAAAAAGATCACCCAAAACATTACGGATTAGGACGAGTTTTTATTAATATAGCCCTAGTAGGTTACCCTGACTCCAAATGTAAGCACAGGATGGAAAAGCCAATCAGTAGCTTTTACTCAGGGAGTCCAGGTGTGCTGTGGGAAAGTTTGTTACCCATGTATTCCCCAAGATCAGGAGGGTTTGTGCTATTTGGCCACTTTGGTGCCAGTGATGGATGTTATGGGAGGAGAACATAGTGATGTCCTATTGACCAGTAATCATCCCTGGTATCCTCTGAAAAATAGACATAAGAGAGATTTGTTTAAGGTAGAAGACCAGGTTTGGTCATGGTTTTCTACATGGACTGGGTGGGGAATAAAATTAATGAGGAGACTTAAAACTACTCACTTATTATGGATCAAATAATAAATGAAACACAAGCTGAAATAAGTCTTATTAACGTAGAATTACGGGCCTTAAGAAAACAAGTGCTTATTAATGAGATGAAGGTAGAACAAATTGGTGCAGCACTGACTGGGCTTTGTGAATCCACCACTGATTATACGTGCTGTACCTGGGTACACAATACGACTGCCGAAATACCAGATTACTATGAAATGATTAATAAGCATAGGGAAAAGGTGGAGGATCTCCAGACTGAAGCTAGAGATATAACCGAGGATAGGTGGAATCCCTTTAAGGGCATAGGAGATGGATCCTGGTTTAGGAACATATTCAGCAGCTTTAGAAAATTGATCTCCCTCATGATTATGTTTGTCTTACTGATTTTTATGAGATATCTGTTATACCGAATGATTATGTGTATCAAAATGAGAATTAATGAGAAGGAAAGGGAGGAAATGTTTTTGCTTCCAAAATATGAGGAAATGCATGAGATTAAGACGATAGGGAGAGTAAGTCATTGATAAAAGAGGGGACTGAAAAGATTAATGGAATATAACTGAATCCATTTTGTATACACTAATACAAGATGCTTGTTTAACATACATATATATGAAATTTGTACACACTAACAAAACTGTCTATGGCAGCTTCATGTAGAAATGAGTGTTTTTGCAAACTTTACAAAAAAGGAGATAAGCTTTACTCTCATTTCTGAAAAATTGTAACCACAGCTTGGGCGTTGGGTCATATTAAAGACATGGTCTGCGCGTTAGACCAGATATGGTGTGACAGATAAGGCAGAAGAGTGTAAATGCAGACCTCATAGAAATAATTGTTGAGCTAAGGTAAAAATAATGTAGATGAATTTGATTGGATGGCCTGAAGGTGTACCTGCCCAAAGGCTACAGTATAAAAACCTTGATGTTATGCCAATAAAACTGAAGTGTTTGCAATCACAACTGAGGTGACATGAGTGCATTCACTTTCCGAGATCTCGTAGCTGTGTCCAGGTGTGACCATTGCTACCTGATTGGGCCCCCTAGGAAAAGGAAAAAGACCACCTACCTACCTGCAAAAAGAACTTTCTTTTGGTTGTATGTGATCGCCTGTGCGTTTTTATTTTTTTGTGCTATAAGCAAAAAAAGACTGCCAATTTTGAAAAAAAAATATTTTTAACTTTTTGCTTATACCCCCTTCCTGCCCAGGCCAATTTTCAGCTTTCAATGCTGTCGCACTTTGAATGACAATTACGCGGTCATGCAACACTGTACCCATATGAAATTTTTATCATTTTTTGAGACAGATAGAGCTTTCTCTTGGTGGTATTTAATCACATCTGAGTTTTTTATTTTTTGCTAAACACACCAAAAACCACTGAAAATTTTGAAAAAAAAAGTTTTTTTGTTAGTTTTTGTTATAAAATTTAGTAAATAAGTGATTTTTCTCCTTCACTGATGTGCGCTAATGAGGCTGCACTGATGGGCATTGACAGGCATCACTGATGGGCACTGAAAGGCACCACTGATAGATGGCACTGATAGGCAGCACTGACTGGCACTGATGGGCGGCACTGACTGGCACTGTTAGGTGGCACTGATAAGCAGCACTGACAGGCGGCTCTGATGCGCACTGATAGGCGGCACTGGCTGGTACTGATAGGCAGAACTGATAGGTGGCACTGACTGGCATTGATAGGTGGCACTGACTGGCACTGATAGGTAACACTGAAAGGCAGCTCAGATGGGCACTGATATGTGGCATTTATGTGCACTGGTAGGCACTGATATGTGGCATTGATGAGGCACTGACAGGTGGCATTGATGAGCACTGACAGCTGGCATTGATGGACACTGACAGGTGGTTGCTGGCGCTACCCTGATCATCAGGGCACGCACACTGATCATCAGTGCCCTGATGATCAGTGTACATGTCCCCTCTGAGGGATGCCGATTACCGGCAGCGTCTCAGCTCGTGAGGAGAGAAATGCTGATAACTGGCATTTAACCTACTGTATTTACATGCGATGAGCTGTGATGGGACACAGCTGACCACATGACCGAGCTGACATCTTCGGCTCTTTCCATTGATCGGTGATACGCTGTGTCCGCTGCACACCCCCGGAGCCGCGCATGTGCGGTTAGAGTGGGAGGACATCCCAGAACGAGAGAACCGTCTTGCACCCGTCATTACCTTATATGGTGGGCGGGAGGCGGTTAAACATGTCCAGTAAAAAATTTTTTAAAAAATCAAATTTCATCATAAATTTAAGCCACAATGTATTCTGCTACATATTTTTGCTAAAAAAAATCCCAATACGTGCAAATTAATTGGTTTACGTGAAAGCTATAGCGTTTGCAAATGGCGGTATATATACAGAAATTTTTTTTATACTAGTAATGGCAGTGATCAGCAACTTATAGTGGGACTGCAGTGGGGATTCTGACACTGGGGAGAACTAACTGTCACTGACATCCCCAGTTACACTAACACAGTGATCAGTGCTATTAAAAAGCACTGACACTGTACTGACCATGGGCAGGAAGGGGTTCAGCTGGGGCGATCAAAGGGTTAACTGTGTGCAATACAGAGCAATACAGAGCAATACAATCACTGGGGATGTCAGTGATACCAAGTCAGATCCCCCCAGTGTCAGAATGTCCACCGCAGTCCTGCTATAAGTTGCTATAAGTCGCTGATTGCCTCCATTACTAATAATAATAAAAAAAAAAAAAAAATCCCTGTATCTATACTGCCATTTGTAAATGCTATAACTTTCACATAAACCAAGTAATTTACATGTATTGGGATTTTTTTCAGCAAAGACATGTAGCAGAATACATTTTGGTGTAAATTTATGATGAAATTAGATTTTTTAAATTTTTTTACTGGACATGTTTAATAGTCAAAACATTTTCTCTAAATTGTCAGTCTTGCTTTTTTTTCATAGCGCAAAAAATAAAAAATGCACAGGCAATCAAATACCACCGAAAGAAAGTTCAATTCGTGGGGAAAAAAGGACATACATTTAATTTGCTTGCAGCATTGCATGGGCGCGCAATTGTCAGTTAAAATAATGCAGCGCCGTGGCGCAAAAAATGGCCTAGTCAGGAAATCTTCTGGAGGGCAAGTGGTTAAAGCAGAGACTACAGACTGGAATGGTGTTAGTCAGATCCTTCAGTGTTGCATTTTAAAGTGGCTGCTTACTTTCCCTTGGTTTCCCTTTGCTTGGTCATGTATCATAAGACCTTGATTTGGTTTTATGATGCATGGTCAAGCAAAGGGGAATCAGAAAGGGGGTATGCAAGGAAATATGAAGTATTTGGCCAATGCCCTCCACTTTATGTCTTCTGCATTATAAATAGCTGTTCATTTCTAGACTTAATTCAGTATCCGTTTAACCACTTCATTTCCACCTGAGTAGCCCTTTCCCTATCTCTGCTATCTTCCCATATCAACTTCCTCCCATCCCCTTGCTCCTTTATCAAGCCCCCCCCCCCCCAGATTTGAATGGCACTCCCCAAGAACCAGTGACACATCCTATTACTTGTTATCTCACTAACACCCCGGTCACATCAAGCCCGACTTTGAAATCCTGCGACTTACAGTGAAGTTGCTCGATTTCGAAGTTGGAGGACATGCCGATTTCAAGTGCAATTTGTAAGACATCTGACACAGATGTCTATGCAAATCGCACCAAAAGTACAGGCACTACTTTAGAAATTGATGCTGCTCCGACAAAGTCAGAACTGCATCGATCTGACCACTGTAATTGTGGACAATAGGGTGCGACTTGGCATATGATTGGCAAGTCGCATGGCATGCAAATCGCATGCCAAGTCACACCTGATGTGACTGGAGTGTTAGGCCTAGTTCATTGGCACTGACAGCAGATGTTTGAGCGGTGTTTTTAATGCTCCAATGTGTACTATGGACAGTACACAGCAGGGGCGGACTGACAACTCATGGGGCCACCGGGCAATAGGGGATCATGGGGCCCCTGTGTCCTTGCCCAAACTCAAAAAAGCCTATGAAAAAGGTACCAAGGGCATCTCATGGGGCCCCCTACCGACCCCGGGCCCTCGGGCAGCGCCCGAGTTTCCAAATGGACCACCCCTAGTACATAGTGCTGTTCACATTATCAAAACATGAAGTATTAGCTTCATGTCGCTTCAAAATTGAAGCCTTAAGTCAAGTGTTTGCAGCCTTTCAACTCCTCCCATTCAAGTCTATGGTGACGCTCTGCAAACGCGCTGACAGGCGTTTGTGGGGCGTTTTCAGTGTTGTTGCGGTGCATTAATAACATTACAGTTTATTATGGGCATTTGTGGTGCAGTTTTAATGCTTGTAAAACACTTATAAAACACTTAAAAAACCACACATAGGGCATTTGGAGAGCGTTTCAACAATTTTAAAACGCCAGTCTAATGCCCATACAAAAGCTCATTAACACCTGTCTAACACCCATACTAACACTATAGGTACATTTGTTAAGAGTTAGAAATTTAGTAAAGTGTGAACAAGGCCTTACACCAATCCTGTCAGTAAGACAGAGTGAGACACAGGATCAGCAGTGCTCAGCACAGTGTGCTGGATGCATAGGATGGAGGAGGCTGAATCTGCCCCACTTCCTCCCATCCTATCCCCTTGGCATTTGCAGATGTCCCTCCCTCTGCTGTTCTGATTGAAAAAGACTGCCGCTTCCCCTCCCTCCCTATCTCCCCCCTATATCACTCTCTCTCCCCGCTTCCCCTCCCTCCCATCTCCTCCTGTCTCTCTCTCCCCACTTCCCCTCCCTCCCATCTCCTTCTGTCTCTCTCTCCCCGCTTCCGCTCCCGCCCTATCTCCCCCCTATCACTCTCTCTCCCCACTTCCCCTCCCTCCTGTCTCTCTCTGCCCCTGCTTCCCCTCCCTCCCATCTCCCCCTGTCTCTCTCTCCCCCCGCTTCCCCTCCCTCCCTTCTCCCCGTCTCTCTATCTCTCCCTACTTCCCCTCCCTCCCATCTCCCCCCTGTCTCTCTTTCTCCCCGCTTCCCCTCCCTCCCTTCTCCACCTGTCTCTCTATCTCTCCCTGCTTCCCCTCCCTCCCATCTCCCCCCTATCACTCTCTCTCCCCGCTTTCCCTCCTTTCTATCTCCCCCTGTCTCTCTCTCCCTGCTTCCCCTCCCTCCCATCTCCCCCCATCACTCTCTCTCCCCGCTTCCCCTCCCTCCCATCTCCCCCTGTCTCTCTCTCCCCGCTTCCCCTCCCTCCCATCTCCCCCTGTCTCTCTCTTTCCCTGCTCCCCCTCCCCCCCTTGTCCCCGTCTCTCTCTCTCTCCTCACTCCCCCTCCCTCCCATCTCCCCCTGCCTCTCTCTCCCTGCTTCCCCTCCCTCCCATCTCCCCCCTATCTCTCTCTCTCCCCGCTTCCCCTCCCTCCCATCTCCCCCCTAGATCTCTCTCTCCCCGATTCCCCTCCCTCCCATCTCCCCCCTAGCTCTCTCTCTCCCCGCTTCCCCTCCCTCCCATCTCCCCCCTAGCTCTCTCTCCCCGCTTCCCCTCCCTCCCATCCCCCCCCCTGTCTCTCTCTCTCTCCCCGCTTCCCCTCCCTCCCATCTCCCCCCTAGCTCTCTCTCTCCCCGCTTCCCTTCCCTCCCATCTCCCCCTGTCTCTCTCTCTCTCTCCCCGCTTCCCCTCCCATCTCCCCCCTATCTCTCTCTCTCCCCGCTTCCCCTCCCTCCCATCTCCCCCCATCTCTCTCTCTCCCTGCTTCCCCTCCCTCCCTATCTCCCCCCTATCTCCCCCCTATCTCTCCCTCTCCGCGCTTCTCCTCCCTCCCATCTCCCCCCTCTCTCTCTCTCCCCGCTCCCCCCCTATCTCTCTCTCCCCGCTTCCCCTCCCTCCCATCTCCCCCCTATCACTCTCTCATACACCCTTTGCTCTATATTTCTCCTCCCTCTTTCCCTCCACCCTCTCCCCCTTCACTCCCCCCCCCTTTCATTTTGCTTCAGTTACTTCCTCCCTCTAATCCTCACTGCTGCACTCTATATGCTGTTTTATATTACCTAAGATGGCTATAGATGGATCACAATTTGGCCAGTTCAGAAAGTAGCGGCTGAATTTTGGTCTATGTATGGCCATCTTCGCTTGTCTTTTGTTGAACAGGAGTGTTGGAAAACTTTTCTTGATCTTCAGCTGCAGCCACTAATCAATGTATTTTGTTAGCAGAGCTGTCAGAATACAATAGCACAGCAGGGTGGATTCCTTCATCCACCTCACTTGGAGGAATCCAGCTCACTGGCTAAAAGAAAAAAAAAAGATGACTCTATGGGCATCTCTTCTGCGGACTCCTGCCCTCGATATATATTGTACATGACATAGTCCTTACCAAGGACTCCTGCCCTTTATATATATTGTACATGACATAGTCCTGACCAAGGACTCCTGCCCTCTATATATATTGTACATGACATAGTCCTGACCAAGGACTCCTGCCCTCAATATATATTGTACATGACATAGTCCTGACCAAGGACTCCTGCCCTCGATATATATTGTACATGACATAGTCCATACCAATGACTCCTGCCCTCGATATATATTGCACATGACACAGTCCATACCAAGGACTCCTGCCCTCGATATATATTGCACATGACATAGTCCTGACCAAGGACTCCTGCCCTCGATATATATTGCACATGACATAGTCCTGACCAAGGACTCCTGCCCTCGATATATATTGTACATGACATAGTCCTGACCAAGGACTCCTGCCCTCGATATATATTATACATGACATAGTCCTGACCAAGGACTCCTGCCCTCGATATATATTGTACATGACATAGTCCCGACCAAGGTGTTCATTATGTAGACAGTTGCTGGTTTTAATGAAGTTCTTTAAGGTAGCCTCGGTGATATCTGATGAAATCTTTTTGTGTGCAGAAAAGCAAATGTAAAGGAAGGTTACATTGTTTTATAATTGATTCTTTGTGCCGAGGTTTATATTTTTGCTGTGAGACTGTCACTTGTAATTAGTATTTTGGGGGTACAAGGACTGTGTAGAGTGTATACTAGGACTAGACTCAGGTTCTTTTTATCCCACTTTAACCACTTGCCTACCGGGCACTTTTACCCCCTTCCTGCCCAGACCAATTGTCAGCTTTCAGTGCTCTCATACTTTGAATGACAATTGCATGGTCTTGCAACACTTTACACAAACTAAATTGTTATCATTATTTTTAGACAAATAGAGCTTTCTTTTGGTGGTATTTGATCACCACTTGGGTTTTTATTTTTTGCTAAACAAACTAAAATATACCAACAATTTAGAAAAAAAAAGTTTTTCTTAGTTTCTGTTATAAAGTTTTGTAAATAAGTAATTTTTATCCTTCACTGATGGGCACTGATAGGCTGCACTGATGGGCACTGATGAGGAGTCACTGATGGCCACTTTTAGGCAGCAAAGATGGGCAACACTGATGGCCACTGTTAGGCAGCACTGATGGGCGAACCTTTGGGTTGAGTTTCCAGAGAGGACATCTGGAAAATGCCTCTCATGCAGCCGGCTAACTGCATCTGGATTTGAGGATTGGGGCACAGCACCTTCTGGATAAGAAAGGGCCATGATGATCTCTTCCTGAAATTTTAGGAAGGATCCACTTCGTCCAGGTGTTTATTAAATTACAAAAGCATTATATATAGCAAATTTAATAAATAGACACCTTTTTGTACCAGTGTTGAGCTTTCCGGGAAACTAAGTACGGATTCATCATTTGGTCGTAACATCCACCCTCCCAGATACGCCAGATACCGTGTTAATTTGGACTGTCGCATCTGCTTGAATGGAAGACAGGACGAAAACATCTTGTTTGTCCTTTGACTTCACTGCGAGCAATTCATCATTCCTCAAGCAGGTTTTCTCCCCCTAAGTCTGGTATTTACAAGCCGTTGAGGTCACATGGTGCCACATGAGCCAATTCCAAGATTGTACAGACGTCTAAATAGTGGCACGCTTGTATAGAGATTGTCCACGTATAAGTAATACCCCTTACGGAACAAAGACGACACCAAGTCCCAAACTATCTCGTCACTGCTCCCCATGTAGTCTGGGCAGTCGGGGGGCTCTACTTTGCTGTCTCTTCCCTCATAAACCCTAAATTTGTACATATAGCCTGTGGCCCTCTCACAGAGCTTGTACAATTTGACCCCATATCTGGCACACTTGCTGGGGATGTACTGTTTGAATGCAAGGCGGCCAGTAAAGTGAATGGGGGACTCATCCACACAGCTGTTTTGCTGGGGCATATACACATCTGCAAATTTCTCAGTGAGCTGGTTTATGAGGGGTTGAATTTTGTAGAACCTGTCATGTTCAGGGTCACCCCGAGGATCACAGAGTGTGTTATCACTGAAATGCATGAAGCAAATTATCGTCTCATATCTATACCTGGCCATGGCAGCAGAGAACACGGGCATATGATGAATCGAGTCTGTGGACCAATACGACCGCAACTCATTCTTTTTTGTAATGCCCATGTTGAGGGTTATGCCCAATAAAGTTTTAAATTCAGAAACCGTAATAGGTTTCCATGAAAATGGTCTGGCAAGGTTTGAATTTGGGTTTGCGGCAATATATTGTTGTGCATATAAATTGCTTTGGCCCACAATCAAATTGTACAAATCTTCTGTGAAAAACAGCTCCATAAGTCAAGGGGAATTAAATTTGCTGTTTCCGCCTGAATTTCGGGTTGGGCAGTGAATGGGGGAACTATGTGTGCTGCAGAATCTGTGGGCTGTCAACCAGGATTTGCATACACATCCCTAAGAACACTAGGGGCTCTACAGGCCTGTTTGCAAATTCTTGGTGGTTGCCGGACACTACTTATGCTCGGCACCGCACCAACTTGTACTGCACTTATGGGACTCGCCATGTCAACAACTGATACTGCAGTACTGGTATAAAAAAGACCAGGATATACTAGGCCGCTGATGCTTGCCAGTTCACCAAAAGGTAGTGCGGCACTAGTACTGGCACTCTGTTGCATATAAGACAAGGCTTGCGATCCTAGCACTTCAGCTTCATAGGGTCGAGTACACCTGATCTTAACCAGAACCTCTTCTCCATTATCTGAGCTACCTGTCAGAGTGCCGCTGCTGTCTACTGGTTCGTATTCTGAGGCAGATTCTGTCAGAGAGGTTTCCACTTCGCTCTCATCTGACATGCTCAGAATCCTGTGGGCCTCTTCACTAGTGTACCTTTCATTGGACATTTTGGACTCTAAATTTAGAGGTACCTAGTGTGACTCACTGGAAAAACAGCGCCTGGCTGTCAGGGACTGCTTGAACCGCTACCAATAAAATTCACCTGCTAGTGCTGGCAGAGATCAGGCCTGATTCTGCGAACACTGCAATTTTGTGTGCAATGTATTGCAGGTGACAGTGATCTGAAATTATACTGACACTGCACTTCTTGTGAGGGGTGGGGGGGAGCGTTGGGGCTAAACGCTAGTGCTGGCAGCGAATGGGGATGATCCTGCTAACACTGCGTTTTTGGGAACACTAATACTAAGGGGTACTGGTATAGTTTTGTTTGTGATCAATACAGTTGTGACCAAAATTATTCAACCCCCAATGCTGTAAAGGGGTTTAGGGACTATAGTGTACATTTGGAATTGTATTCAGAATCAAATCCTACAAGGACGTTGTAACTACCCAAATGCAACTAAAATGACATCAATTGTTTATGTAATACAGTAGTAAATGGTTCTTATGTGGTTTCTTCATTGCCACAATTATTCAACCCCTTAAAGACTACCACTCTGAAGAACAGAGGTTCATACAGGTGCTTTCCATCAGGTATTGAAAACACCTGTGGATGTCACCGAGCAGCAATCAAGCATAATAAGCACCAATTAGGCAGCTTTAAAATGACTGTGATACTCAGCTCCTTCTAGACATTTACTGGTGTGGTTACAAACATGGTGAAGGCAAGAGAATGGTCCAGGAAGACAAGAGAAGAGGTGATTTCTCTTCACAGGAAGGGCAATGGCTATAAGAAGATTGCAAAGATGTTAAACATACCAAGAGACACCTTAGGAAGCATCATTCGCAAATTCAAGGCAAAGGGCACTGTTGAAACGCTACCTGGTCGTGGCAGAAAGAAGATGCTGACTTCGACTGCTGTGCGCTACCTGAAGCGTAGAGTGGAGAGAAGTCCCCGTGTGACTGCTGAGGAACTGAGAAAAGATTTGTCAGATGTGGGTACAGAAGTTTCAGCCCAGACAATAAGACGCACACTGCGTAATGAAGGCCTCCGTGCCAGAACTCCCAGGCGTACCCCCTTGCTGTCTCCAAAGAATAAGAAGAGTCGACTGCAGTATGCCAAAAGCCATGTGGACAAACCACAAAAGTTGTGGGATAGTGTTCTGTGGACTGATGAAACAAAATTAGAACTGTTTGGGCCCATGGATCAACGCTATGTTTGGAGGAGGAAGAACAAGGCCTATGATGAAAAGAACACCTTGCCTACTGTGAAGCATGGTGGAGGGTCAATCATGCTTTGGGGCTGTTTTGCTTCTGCAGGTACAGGGAAGCTTCAGCGTGTGCAAGGTACCATGAATTCTCTTCAGTACCAGGAGATATTGGATGGAAACGTGATGCAGTCCGTCACACACCTGAGGCTTGGGAGACGTTGGACCTTTCAACAGGACAATGATCCCAAGCATACCTCCAAGTCCACTAGAGCATGGTTGCAGAGGAAAGGCTGGAACATTTTGGAGTGGCCATCGCAGTCACCAGACTTAAATCCGATTGAGAACCTCTGGTGGGACTTAAAGAAAGCAGTTGCAGTGCGCAAGCCTAAGAATGTGACTGAACTGGAGGCCTTTGCCCATGAAGAATGGGCGAAGATACCCGTAGATCGCTGCAAGACACTTGTGTCAAGCTATGCTTCACGTTTAAAAGCTGTTATAACTGTAAAAGGATGCTGTACTAAGTACTAAGATTGAATGTCACTTGGGGGTTGAATAAAACTGATAATGCTGTGAGCACAGAAAAGACATTTGTGGTTATTTCATTATAACTGTTATGTTATATTTGTCTGACCTACAAGTGCCTCTTTAATGTAAATGTAAGCAAGATGACTGAATGATCAAAAGCAATGTCAAACTGGCCAAAACACTCAATTTCAGTGGGGGTTGAATAATTTTGGTCACAACTGTATATTGATCTGTACAAACACTATACTAGTAATGATGGTGATCAGCGACCTATAGCATGAGTGTGATGGTGTGCAGGCATTCTAACGCTAGCTGACCCTAGCTGGGAGAGACACTAACTGACCCTGATGCTATCTGATGCTATCTGAAGCTATCTGACGTCACTAGTGGCACTAATACAGTGATCAGTGAAAAATACTGTACACTGACACTGTATTAATGGCACTGGCAGGGTGGCAGGGGGCAATACAAGGGTTAAATGTGGCAATCAATGGGTTAAAATGTCTCTATCTAACGTGTGTGGGTGCAGTGTCCTGCTTTTACTCAAGTGTGATGTCTCTTTCTTCTCTCCCTGGAACAAAATGGTTCCAGGGAGAAAAGAACCAGCTAGATCCTGTGCCTGTATTTACAAATACAGGCACAGATCAGCGTTTCCATTTGCTGTACGAGATCAGCAGTTTCCCGGCCGAAATCACTGGTCAAGACCTGCTGACATACACCTCCTACAACGAATCACAGGAGGGCTCAGCGGGGGGCATGCACATGCACGCTCTAAACCGATCAGGGGCGGACTGACCATTTGGAAACATGGGCACTGCCCGAGGGCCCGGGGTCAGTAGGGGGCCCCATGAGATGCCCCTGGTACCTTTTTTCATAGGCTTTTTTGATTTTGGGCAAGGATATAGGGGCCTTATGATCCCCTATTGCCCGGGGGCCCCATGAGTTGTCAGTCCGCCCCTGAAAGCGATGTACAGGTACGTCGCTTTGCCTGCAGCTACCACCTGTCCACAGTACATTGCGGGTGGGAAGTGGTTAATAAATCAACCCCAGTGTTATGTGAGCAAGTGCAATGTGAAAGTCTTTTGTAAAGGCTCATTCAGATATGCTGCCATCTAGCATTAAGTGTGCAGAACTAATACAAGACAGCTGTTTTCCATTTCTGAGTCTTCTTTCTCCATCGTTGACCTGTGATGTAATTTCCAGCTGCCTGAGACTCCTGGTAGAGATGTAAGGGTTTCCCTATGATCTCACTGGATAACCATGTCTTATTAAAACCAGTACTTCTAGCTATTGCCAGAGCTTCCAGATTGCCATTCAAGGCTTGCTTGTTATTAAGGTTATTCTGTCAGTCATTATTGATTCGAATAAATCACAGTCACAAAGTTAATCTATGCACTGCACTGTGTGTGCAGATACAGAAGATGTAAAAGCAGATTTTTGTCTGTGATAAAAATCTACTAAACTGAGGTTACAATATAATGTAGTGTGTGTTGGCTCAAATTGCAAGGATCAAATTGCAAGGGCACTGCACATAAAATAGAAAACAGATTAGCTGTTCAGTTTGATGAAAACCAGTGAGGAACTGTATAACTCAATTCCCTTGTCTGAAGTAGATTTTGTGTTGCTGTTTTATTTAGCTGGTTCAACTTCTGTAGATATGCTAAAGTATACCGTAAGTAATAAGGACTGGCTTTAAATTATATGACAGGTATGTCAGGTATGTCACTTTTATTACACCATCATTGTAGCCGTGGGTGCTTGTGGTCACACACTTTTTTTAATCTCAGATAATCCATAGAAATGTTTTCTACACAGGGCAAAAAGTTAATTTCCTAGTACTGGCTTGTCTAAGGTAGATGTAAAAAATTATATTAAAGTGATATTAACCAGTTTCATGCCTCCCTATAGCAAAAATACTGCTACATGGCGGCCCAGGTGCGCAAAATGATTTTGCAGTTCCGGGTAAGGGAAGTTCCACCATTCACTGCCTCAGCTGTCAATCACCGGGTCCTGGACGGTGATTACTCGCCGGCACCTGGTGATCACCGTGTATCTCCGACGGGGGAGAGACCTGTGTATAAACAACACATATCTCTCCCTTGTCAGCTCCTGCACACTGCTTTGTATGGCTCTGCATAGCAGAGCCATACAAAGCAGTGTGCTTACAGTGAAGCACACACAGCCCAAGCAGTGAAACAGCAGACAGTTAATCCTTTGATCGCCCCAAATGTTAACCCCTTCCTGCCCAGCGCCATTAGTACATTGTCAGTGCTTTTTATTAGCACTGATCACTGTATTGATGCCACTGGGGATGTCGGTGACACCAAGTCAGTTCCCCCCAGTGTCAGATGTCCCGCTATAAGCCGCTGATCACCGCCATTACTAGTAAAAAAAAAAAATCCGGTATCTATACTGCCATTTGTAAATGCTATAAATTTCATGTAAACCAATTAATTTACACGTATTGGGATTTTTTATAGCAAAGACATGTAGCAGAATACATTTTGGTCTAAATTTATGATGACATTTGATTTTTTTTTTATTTTTTACTGGACATGGTTAATAGCAAAAAGTCAAAAATATTGTTTTTTTTTCGCAAAATTGTCGGTCTTTTTTTGTTTATAGCTCAAAAAATAAAAACCTCACAGGTGATCAACTACCACCGAAAGAAAGTTCAATTCCTGGGAAAAAAGGACATAAATTTAATTTGGGTGCAGCGTTGCATGACCGTGCAATTGTCAGTGAAAGTAACACAGCGCCGTATTGCAAAAAACTGCCTGGTCAGGAAGGGGGGGGGGGGGGTAAATCCTCTGGAGGGCAAGTGGTTAAGCCCAAAAACAAAATGTAATATATTGCAGCTTACCAATCCATAGACTAATTTTCTTTTTTAGGCTTTTTTCTTCTTTATTATCACCTGGCGATCCGGAAAGCACACTCTGTGACGGGAGTCACTTTGGGTGGGGGGCCCATGGAACCCAGCTCAGCTTCCCATATCTCTCTTATGTGTAAATCACCCTGTGCCTGTTAGGGGTACAGGGTGATCTGTCCTAATATTGTGTGGGCTTTGTCTCAGACTGTGTAGACATGTTTAGGAGGTAGGTGGGGTGGGGGTTGTTCATTGTTTAATGATATGTGGTTGCATCCCTTTGTTCTATAGTTTGGCTAGCTTGGGAGCAAACTATTATAGGATGTATGTGTTAGCTTAGTGGGGTCTTAGTGGGGGGGGGATCTCCAGCAGCCCTCCCTCCTGATGGAACTGTCTGCTGGTGTGAAGTTTGAATACCTGTGTGTCTCTTGTTACTAAATGTAGATTGCCCTGCCATGTGTCATTATGCAGGGAGGGGGGATTGTCCCCTGAGTGTATATATCTTGTATCTGTGTTCAAATAAAGTAGTTTACCTCTGGTTTACTTCAAATCTGGTGTCGTCTGGATCTTGGGGTAGCAATAGCCACATTCACTGGTCTCATGTTCCAGAGCCTGAGAAGCAGCTTCTTGATAGAGATACCCAGTCATGGGTGTCTGGGGTCCGTTACACAGTCTTCCTGTCTTAAAGCAGTATTAAATCCCGAACCAAAAATGTAATAGTATATTTCAGCTTACTGATCGTTAGATGTGGTGGCTGCATTCATTTTCTTCTTTTTTTTTTATACATTTTTACATTCTAATGTTCTCTCCAGTAACACACCTCCTGCATTTGTGTGCCCCCACTCTGGATGAGGGGCACAAGAGATAGCAGCATTGTTAATCTGGGGGGAGGTGAGTGTTAGATGGATTATCAGATTTAGATACACTAACAAATTGAAGGCATACTCCAGCTCACACTGCAGTTATACAAGCAGTTATTTTTTTTTTGGGATAAAGGTTTTACATGAATAAATTAAAGTTGGTCATTGTAAGCACCTTTGTCAGTGATAAATGGTTTGTCTCAACACTCATAACTGATATGTTCACAGAAGAGCTTCTTCTGTTGAAAAATAACAGACTTACTGGCCAGATCAACAGGTGAATATTAAACAAAAATCAAAGCTCCCACAGCTACATTCACAAACAACACACAATACCAGTGCTGAAGCAAAATAAACAAAAAAATACAAATGTTGCGCTGTGTTATTAATTAGATGTGTCTTGGTTATATGTATTTCAATACAAAGGATCATAATATTATAAAAAATAAATGTGATATGTGTACCAACATCATAAATTCAAATAAAAGCAGTTATTATTGATAATATTATGATCCTTTGTATTGGGATACATATAACCAGGACACATCTAATTTAGTAATGCAGCACAACATTTTTTTAATATAATACATTTTTGCTTTTGGGTTTAATACCACTTTCAGCTGGCCATAAATGGGTCTGTTTTTTTTTTTTCGTTTGTCCAGCAGGCTGAACAAAAAAAACTGACCCGCTTCCCCCATCCACACATTTGAGGTAGATGGAGGAATCCTCCCCACTGTGTCATTGTTCTGACAGCAAGACCCCCTCACCATCCGAATTCACTATAGCCTGCAGCACTGATTGAGTGAGAAAATACCTATAGGGTAGTTGAACAGTTTTCAACCACAGTGGCCATACATGGATCAAAATTCAGCAAGCCCCTACTGAACAGTCCAAATTTCAATCCAACTAGGGCCAGCTTTATGGTGTCTGCATTCTGGATGAAGTAGTACAACAGACACCTTTGGACAGCAGCATTGTTAGTCTGGGAGGGGGAGGGGGAGGAGATAGTTTTAGTCTATAGATTTAGATGGACTTGACTAACAAATTGAAGCTGACCTCCAGCTAAAACTTTATAAGCAGTTAGAGCAAATTGATTAGTTCTTCCTTTTTTGGGGGATAAAGGTTGTATAGGTATAAATTAATAAAAGCTGATCATTTTAAACACCCCAAGCAGTGTTAAAAGGTTGTCTCAACCCCCCTCTAACTGCTACTTTGTCCAGACAGTTTGGTCAGATGAACATTCACACCATTCATGCAGAAAAAACGTGCAAGTTTCACTTGCAGAGACACAAGTTTACATCAGTTTTCATGCATGTTTCAGTGAGTTTTATACATGTTGCAGATTCCTGCGCAGAAAAAAAATCAACATATGATACTAGTGTTGTAATGTGAACGGGGCACATAGAGAACATTTGGGGTTTTTTGGGGGGTTTTTTTGTCCTTGCAGAACGCGTGCAACTCATGTCTCTTCACATGGCGTGAACATAGCCTAAGTTGAAAAATAACAGACTTACTGGCTGGACTGCCAGGTGAAAATAGCAGAAAACGAGCCCAAAAAGAAGAAAATTATTGCAGCCACATCTAAGATCTAACACATTTCTGTTTTTGGGTTTAGGGTAAGCCTAACTTCTATTTTATATTTTAGTTTACTGTGCCCTATTCTAAATTGCCTGATCCCAAATATAAATTTGTCAGAAGCTGTGGGTCTATAGCATGGGTGTTAGTCCAGAATCTGATACTTATGCTTAGTGTGCCGGGTCTAGCTACTTCCAACCTCCGTGTAGGTTGATCCCGATGGTGCCTGCACAGTGGAATGGATACTGAAATTTACTTTTTTTTAAAAAGGTGTTTATTTAGTTTGTTTTCATAAACTAGTTACAGTAACAAAAAAGGAAAAACATAAAAGGGGATAAAAAAAAAGAGAACACGGTTATTGCCAGGGCTACCAGGAGCCCATTTAAAAAAATAGTGATGTGCACTAACTCGGGCACTATTTCATCTCTACCCCAAGAGGTTTTGGGTATTTTTGAAGTTTTATTCTAACCTATTAGCTCCTCCATTGTCGAATTCTGTTCCACCTTCCGATTCATGGTTGGATTCTATACCCCTCCCTGCTCTCACACCCTCTCAGATAGCTTCTCTTAATGCCCCTTGTACCCTAGAGGAAATAACTTGTGCGATCAGCGCGCTAAAACGTTCTACTGCACCGGGTCCTGACGGATTCACGGCTAGTTATTATAAACACTTTACCTCGACGTTGGCTCCCCATTTGATAACTTTATTTAATGATGTCTTGCGAGGTGGTAAGTTCCCTGAGGAGATGCTGTTAGCTAATATGTCTTTAATACCCAAACCACAGAAAGATCACCATTTACCTCAAAACTATAGACCAATCTCAGTAATGAATAATGATTTGAAAATATTTAGCCGTATTTTGGCAAACAGGTTGGCCCCTATTATCTCCTCTTTGGTCTCTCCAGACCAATCGGGTTTTAGTCCAGACAGATTTATTACTGATAACATTCGCCTTACACTAAATGTTATTCAAGATGCTAATTTACACTCCAAAGAGGTTGTGTTACTGAGCCTAGACATAAACAAGGCCTTTGACAGTGTTCCTTGGCCTTATTTGTTTTCTTTGTTACAGAAAATGGGCTTCAGTGATGAGTTTTTGACTGGTATACACGTCCTATATGATTCTCCTAAAACGAGAATAAGGCTTCCTGGTTGTAATTCAGATTTTTTTACATTGGGTAGAGGCACCCATCAGGGCTGTCCTCTATCACCCCCTTTGTTTGCGCTGGTGTTGGAACCCTTGGCAATAGCAATTAGATCACATTCGGATATCTCTGGCTACCCATTATTAGTTTCACATTTCAAAATATGCATGTATGCTGATGATGTTATGGTTTTCCTTACTAACCCATTAACTTCATTGCTTAATTTATGTGCTGTACTGAATGACTTTGCTATAGTGTCAGGTCTCACTGTTAATTTTACCAAATCGGTGATTATGCCTGTTAATGCTCCCAATTCCCTAAGTGCATCTCTCCGTAGTTCGTTTCCATTTTGTTGGGTCACGGATCGGATTTCCTATTTGGGTATCAATCTCACCCTTAGATACTTGGATATGTTTGCTGCTAATTATCCACTGTGTATATCACGTCTCTCTACTTTATTAAAGATTTGGCATGGTTGCCCTATTTCCTTTCTAGGTAGAGTCCCGGCGGTTAAAATGAATATTTTGCCTAAACTACTTTATCTTTTTCGAGCACTTCCAGTCCCAGTCTCGAAAATGTTTTTGGATCATTTTCAGCGGACTATTAATAACTTTATCTGGGGTAATAAACGTCTATGTTTTACTTCATCGGTTTTGTACCACTCGCAACGGACGGGAGGTCTCGGCCTTCCCAATTTTTGGCTATATTATCTCTCAGCTCGCTTTGCGCAGATATTACAATGGGCAACTATTAACTCTCAGATCCAGTGGATCAAATTTGAATCTCAATCTATACGCATATTTTATTTACCGGGTATTCTGTGGTCCAAAATTTCCCCTCGATCACTTACTTTTCATAACTCCATAGTGACACATTCACTGACACTTTGGTCCAAATACAAATTTAAATTAAACCTGGTCTCTTCTGTCCCTCCAGGTGCTTAATTTTTTGGTGATCCTATTTTTAATGTAGCTTTTTCCTCTCCTCAAGTGTTTCGTTGGTGGTATGATCAATCTTTCATTAGATTATCTGACTTTCAAAGAGGAGGATCTTATATTACTTTTGATATGCTACGCGCGTGTCTTGATTTTCCTCTTCGTGAGTACCACCATTACCGACAGATTAGACATTTTTTTAAGTCACATTTTGGCCTTATACCCTCTTCTCCGATTTCATTTTTTGAACGTATCAGCCGTGACTCTCCTAGAGGTGGGGGTCTTATTTCTGATCTTTATCACCAATTTTTGATCTGTTCGCCTCCTACGCCTCCTTTATATAGACGGAAATGGGAGGAGGATAGCGGTATCATTTTTTCAGATGAGGACTGGGATTCCATGGTGGATAACACATGTAAGTGTTCTAGATCTCTTTCTGTTCGAGAGACTGCCCTTAAGGTTTTAACCAGATGGTATTATACCCCATCAAGACTACATGTATTGTTCCCACAAACATCCCCTTTATGTTTCCGGGGCTGTGGCCTCACAGGTACTTTGGTTCATATATTTTGGGATTGTCCGACCATATCTCTGATTTGGCGCAGGTTATCTGAGGTCGCTACCTCATTGGTGGGTATCCCAGCGCAATTGTCTATACAGACCTGTCTATTGGGGGCCCATATCCCAGGAGTCTCTAATGACATTATGAGATTGATACATACTATTTTTATTGCCACTTTGTGGGCGATTGCCTCGCATTGGAAGTCCAACACTGTACCCTTAACCACCGTTTTGCATAGAGTTGATGCTGTGATGCTCATGGAGCGTATTCATTATACCCTATTGGATAAGATGCACTTATTTGATAAAAAATGGGAATCTTGGAAGGATTATAGACATTTATTGCATGTTTAATAACATCCCAAGTGAAGGTTGACTGGTATATACTGTTGACAGAAGTAACATTCAGCCTACTTAATCATTAACACATTTCATGTACTTGCAATCTACTTTTTTCTATTTCCTCTCTCTCTTATATTAATATAATTTTATGTATTGTACTTTTCAAAAGTGCCTTGTTTTTGCTGTAAGTATCATTTGAATCTGTACTGTTGTTTTACAGTATATTTTTGCAAAATAAAAATGTTTGTAAACAAAAAAAAAATAGTGACAGTTACGTATAGAAAGTAGAAACATTCCATGATAAACAAGAAAAAACCCGCCAAAAACCCAAATGAATACCATCATGCACACAACCACACATGCGCCACCTATTCCCCATAAACAACGGCAGAGATAAAGAGCCGATAGCAGCCACTACATTAGCGCCAAAAATATAACAACCTCTCTCAGGTTGTAGAACCCTGCGACAGTGACTGTGGTAGTGAAATATCCCCCCAAAAAGAGTCTGATATGTCCAACCAGGGTTGCCATATTTTTGTAAACTTTTTAGGGCAGGCCTGACCTTTGTAGATCAGTTTGTACTTAGGCAGTTCAAGATTAACCATTCATTAGAATCTTTGTATAGAGGGCAGATTGACACTTTTCCAGTTTAACAAGACAAGTTTCCTAGCATAAAACAGGAGCATACGTATTCATATTCTAGGCTGAGTCAGAGGTACAAAATCATTCAACCTCCGGTGTATGTGGAATCGGCAAATGGAGAGTTTCTTCAAAAAAAAAATAAAGAGGTCCTGCCAGTAAGAAGCAAGAGCCGGACAGGTCCAAAATATGTGCAACAGATCCGCACCCCCAAGGCCACAACGGGAACAAGAGGCCGCTGATCCAAAGCCCATACGGGTCAACCTGGTCAGAGTGTAATGAAGATGGTGGATGAACTTGAATTGAGTAACCTATCAGCAGTGCTGATGAGATCTTGGAAACAAACCTCCGCATTCTCCCAACCCTCCTCAAGCAGCCCAGGGAGCACCACTTATGAAGAGCAATATGAAAAGGGTTAGTCCCGGAAGCCTGGAGACGGGCATAGAAGGTAGGCAATAAACCAATGCTTGTAACTTTCTTTAAACATGTGAGTGGCCTGGTATTATTTAATACTATATATGGTATTAGCAGTATTACACTATGGTATTTTTCTTTTATGCACCATTATGGAGTTCTATTAGGAGTAAGTGGAAGGATTACATCAAGCCATACAAAGTGAAAAGGCGCTCTGGAAGATATTTAGAGGGGGTGTAGGATCCCTAAAATCCTAAAGGCGCAACACTCACTAACATCTGGTGAGTGCGGTTGATGTTGATTTCACACTGGTGATCATTTTGATTTTTTTATGAGAAGAAAGAACTTTTATTTATGTGTTATACATAATTTCTTGCACGAATTTATATATTTTATAGATTTTTTTGGACATTATTATAACTATATAATTTATTACAATTTCTAGAATATAATTTTGATTATATGGTGAGGAGGTTGATTTGCGCTGTTTACATATTTTATTATCAATTGGTGTATTGCACCGGTGCACAGCAGCATACTTTTACCTCTATTTTTTATTGAAAGGCATTCCTGTACGCTGGGGTGTGAGAGATATATATATTTATAGAAGGTAGTGACCAACTTTGCTATATACGGGTCTGACAGTAACCTTTCAAGGGACAATTCGGAAAGCTCGAGGGTCAGTGTCCCAAACTGAACCCATATAGAATGATGTAGCTGCAAAAATGTATAGAACAATTTGTTAGTCACTTTATACTGGGGTTTTAAGTCATCAAAATATATAAAGCAACCATCAATAAAAACATGTGAGAGATGAGTAACACTACGACGATCCCACCAACTTGAGTCAGGGTGGCCTAGAAGCTCAGGGATATTAGGGTTGTGCCACAGGGGAATTTGTGGGGATACCCCAGGAGATGGGGATAACACCTTGCCCTCTTCGCACCAGGCCAGCCAGCTAGCATCTATTGGAGAGTGGTGGGAGCACCGAGAAACAACAGACCTATGAAGGGTGTCCCAAAGAGAGGCTGCAGAACCATACTGGGCAGACAGGAGAATTGTGGAGGAGGCAGGAGAGGAGCCACAAAACCAATCGTATAAATAGGCCATCTGGGAGGCAATAAAATAGTTATGGAGGTTAGGACATGCCAAGCCCTCATCCACCTTAGATGCCTGAAGCGAGGCCCTGGCTACTCACAGGTGTGACACATTCCAAAGGAAAGAAATCAAAACAGAGTAAAGTTTTTGAAATAATTTTCGAGGGAGAAAAATTGGCGAGGCCCTAAATACATAAAAAAAATTGGGTAAATATATAATTTTGAAATGTTAATCCATCCAATTAAATTAAGGGGTAACATAGCCCAGGTACGTAGTCTAGCTTCCATGTGTGTGACAAGGGGCGTCACATTGAGCGATTCAAAGATAGTGAGATCAGAGTCAATGTGAATACTCAAATAGTGAAATTGGGTCAAAACTTGTAATTTAGAGGTAGATAAAAAATCATAAGGGACCATGGGGCCTATAGGAAGGGCCAAAGACTTGCCCCAACCAACCCGAAGGCCTGACACCTCCCCAAACTCCTCCACCACACACACCAGACCAGAGAATGACTCCACAGAGCTATCTAAGTATACCAGTGCATCATCTGCATACAGTGAGATTTTTTCCTCCAGCAAACCAAAGCGGATGCCTACTATTGCCGCCGTCTACCGAACCACCAAAGGCAAAGGCTCAATAGTCAGGGCAAACAGAAGAGGCGAAACGGGGCAGCCATGCCTCATACCCCTACGCAAAGGGAGGGCTGGAGACACGTTCCTGTTTGTACGCACATGGGCTCTGGGATTAGCATACAGTACTTGTACCCAGCGTATAAACCTGGAACCAAAACCCATCTGAGACATTGTTTCCAATAAAAATGGCCATCGAACTGTGTCAAAGGCTTTTTAAACATCCAAAGACAGCACCAAACCACTCCGCCCCTCAGCAGCCCTGTAAATGTGCAGATATAGGCAATGTATATTATCAAAGGTGCTTTTTCCAGGCATAAACCCAGACTGGTCCAGGTGCACTAGTGTTAGGATCACTCTCTGCAAATGGGTGGCTAGAAGCTTGGCCAATATTTTGACATCACTATTAAGTAGTGAGATGGGAGGATAAGATCCACACTGCAACAAGTCCTTGTTAGGTTTGGGTATTAACACCATTAGAGCCTCATTCATGCAATCTGGAAGTGATCTATTCTTGAATGCTGAGTTGAAAAGACTATGTAAGGGTGTGACCAGGTTCTCCCCATACGTTTGATACCATTCACAGGGTAACTCATCCAGCCCTGGTGTCTTATTTGGAGGCAAAGAGCAAACAGCTGCTGATATTTCTTCCACAGATAATGGTTTGTCAAGGAGAGAGCTGTTCAATTCACTAAGAGTGGGAAATTTAAGGGAAGAAAAAACCTGTGAGGGAGTCCTCACAGGGGCTCCAGCATCTGAGTATAAAGATTCATAGAAATTAGCAAAAGTCTGGTTAATAATGATAGGGTCTGAATAAATTGGGCAATTTAATTTTAGGTATAGAGTTGTCTACAGATTCTGTATGAGAAAGATAGGCGCACAATTTGCCATTCTTCCCACCATTCTTATGCAGCTTAGCAGATAGGTATAGTTGGTGTTTACATGTCAAGTCATTGAGGTGGAGGTGCACGAGGTGGAGCTGCAGGGCACGATGAGCCTCGATCAAGGCTCTGACAAAGGGGAAGAGGTGTATTGAGATCGTGCAGATGACAACAAGGACTGTAGCTGTTGTTGGGTAGCCCTAGCAACTGTACTGTATCAAACAATATTTGAGATATAGGAACCACGAATGACTGCCTTAAAGGCGTCCCACTGATATCCCATTTCAGAGGAGTGCTCATTGGTAGCCCAATAGTTAATCATGTCAGTGCGAATGGGTTCCTGAAAATCAGGCATGGAGATCAAGAGAGCACTGAGCCTCCAGGACCAAAAGGAAGGCCTATGACCCAATTGCAACCCCACCCACAGCAGAGAGGGGTCTGAGACCGTTTGTGGAACATACGAAATAGAGAGCACCCAGGGTAGTACTATAGTGAATGCAAGAGTGCAGTCCAGCCTGTAAAGAGCATGATATGATTTAGATTGACAAGAATATATCACTGAAATTGACTTTTACAGAGAAAGTACTGATTTCAATGTCACCGAAATTTAATATAAAATTAGCCTCTAAATTCACCACTCAAACTGCTTAAAAAACTCTAATTAAAAAAAGAGGTAAAATAGAAATTTGGCTTGGACTCCATCTTCACATAAATTCTACCAAAATATACCTGCCAGATGGGAATGCTACAATGCACATATATTTAATCCACAAAATTGTATTTATTTATATAACAAAAACACACATTAAAAATATAGCTTTGTCCAAAATGTATCCTCAGTGCATTTTATCAATGCATCCTCTGATTGTTGAGGTGCAGAGGCAGAGGGGTTGGGCAGAGGTGATTTACCATCACGTGGTTTACCCCCGGTTTGTGCCTGGGTACTTTTACTGGGTAAATGAGACAGTTAAGGTGACCAGTAAGGCTGACGGCAGGCAGGTATCCAAACACAAAATAGTACAAAAAGGTTGTGCCATCTGGGTTAAATTGAACCTTTCTTTCTTTTGCCAAAGCAGAGCATAGTTTAACTCCCTCCCCCCCCAGCTCCTGCAACATACTGTATATGCACCTTTTCCCATTGTCACAACTTTTTCCCCCTTCTTCCACTGGACTGAGGAAAGAAAGCCGCATGTAATATCCATCTTGTCACTATGCTGAGTATACAGTATGTTGCTGGTGGAAGGGTTAGGTTACCCTTTTTCTTTGCCCAGAATGGGCAGAGAATAGTCAAGATCTGCATTGAAGCTGAAGAAGTCACCCCAAGTAAACAAGTAAAGAAACACCCCTACGGGCCAGTGAAAGTTATAGTGTCTACAAACTATGCTATATATATTGGAATTTAAGCAGCTTTTACTTTCTGGCTACCTATCACATTTGTTGAGGTGCTAAAATGCCAGGGCAGTACAACCCCCCCCCCCATCCAGATGACCTTTTTCAAAGACATCCCAAGGAATTTTCTGAGAGGCATGTTGAGTCCTTGGAAGGTTTTGGTTTTTGCCACAATTTTGGGGAAATTGACAAAATCTTTTTTTTTTTTTACACAATATATTGCTCACACATGCCATGGGTATATGTGGCATAACACCCCAAAACACATTCTGCTACTTCTCCCGAGTATGAGGATACCACATGTGAGAGACTTTTTGGCAGCCTAGCAACATACAGAGCCCCAAAGTACAATGACCACTTCCAGCTTTTCAAAGGGCATATTTCCTCATGTAACTTCCTCACTACCAATCACAGACACCCCAGGGAATTTGATAAGAGGCATGGTGAGTATTTTTCAGATATAATTTTTTGTCACCGGGTTTTGGAAATTGGAAAAGAAAAAGTACATTTTTGTTTTCTTTCTTCATTTTCCAAAAACTTGTGGCAACAAATGAGTTCTTCAAAATACACACAATGCCCCTTAGCAAATACCTTGGGGGGGTCTACTTTCCAAAAGGGGTCATTTGGGGGGATGCTTTTACTATCCTGGCATTTCAGAGTCAACATTAGAAAATTATGCCACACATCACCCACTCTTCTAACCACTTGAAGACCATGCCTTTTCTGACACTTTTTGTTTACGTAAAAAAAACTAACTTTTTTTTCTAGAAAATTATCCCCCAAATTACATATTTGTTTTAGCAGAGGCCCTAAAGAACAAAGTGGTGGGTGTTACAACTTTTTATATCACACGGTATTTGCGCAGTAATTTTTAAAAAGCTAATTTTTTGGAAAAAATAAAAACTTTTTTGAATTATAATGCACAAAAACACAATATATTGTCCAATTGTTTGATAAAATATAAAAGATGATGTTATGTCGAGTAAATAGATACCAAACATGCTTTAAAATTGCAACAAGCAACATACATTTTTAAATATCCATAGGCGACATTTTAAAAGCCTTTACAGGGTACCAATTACAGATTAGACAGGAGGTCTAGTGCTATAATTACTGCCCTCGATCTGACGTTCGTGGTGATACCTCACATGCATGGTGCAAACTCAGTGTTATTTTTTTTTATTATTTATCTTGCTTATTTAATTTTTACACTGTCCATTTCATTTTTTTGTATCACTTTTAGTGTTATCATAGGGAATGTAAATATTTCCTTGATAGCAGTAGGCAGTGACAGGTACTCTTTTCTGGGAAATCTGGAGTCTATTACACCCTATATCTCTCCTCTGCCCTTAAAGCATCTGATCACATCAAGCTGCTTTCCCAATTTAAAAATGGCACTGTTTATATCCACAAAACTGAAATGATGTAATTCTTGTTGTTTCCGGTTTCTTAGACCATAGAGATAATTGGAGCCATTCTGATCTCCGAGCAGCTCTATGGTCAGCCAGCAGAACCACCAACTGCATTCTCGAGGTCTCCGGTGGGACTGGATGTACTGCTTTTACTCACAGTGTGATGTTCTCTCTTCCTTCTCTGGACCGACAAGGGGGGGGGGGGGTGGGGCAGCGGGGGACATGAGCATGAACGCTCACACCCAGAAATAGAAAGCGATATAAGGCTATGTTGCTTTGCCCAGAGCCCCCATTCACCTGGACATTGTGGATAAGTGGTCGTCAAGTAGTTTAAAAAAAAAAGCCTTAAAGTTTGTTTAAAAAATATTCTCAATATTTTATTTTTTTTAACTTTTTTAAAAAATTTTTTACTATTATAAAAAAAATTACTTTCATCAGAGTAGTTCAAAATTACCATAGCAACAGTGTACTACTCTGTGGGGGGGGGGGGGGGGTGATCATGGATTTTTTGCTCCTGCAATGCAATGCTTTTTGAACTGCATGAATGGGTTTAATTCATAACAGTTCAAAATACTAGTGATCTGCAATCTACAGCTAATCAAATGGTACAGGGTTCTGTGATTGGCCCATGTACCAGGTGAGAGTTGTGGGCCAATCACAGCTCACCAGGAAGAGAAAAAAGCTATTATGAATCAAATTAAAACATACCAGCTTTGGTAACATTGTGATCATGTGATCGTATAGCAATAGGTAAAAAAAATTTTTAACCACATTTATGCGTATGATAAATAAACCTAAACACATCTTAAATATTTATTGTATTTAAGTAATTAAAAGTGACGCAATCACTATACAAAAAAAAGTACTGCATGTGGAATTAACAAACATGACTACATAATTTTTACTGTCTGTAATAATAAAAGGCTAGTTACTGTGGGAACTATTAAGAAATGATTAAGGAGCCTGAAATATGTTGTGTGTTCAGTACGGCAAATTCATGAACTGAAATAAACTTTATAATTCACCCATTAAGTATTGCTTATTTTATGTCTCCTTAACCTCCATGATGTCTTCTCCGTGCATATTTTGTGAAAATTATTTGAGTTTAAAAAGTCACCTTCTGCTACACAATCTGCTTACTTGGCATTCCCCCTTGAAACTTATTTTTTTCTGTATGGGCTGTTTAGAAATCATGTTTTGACAAATCCAGATAATTATTTTATACAAATATAACACAAAATATATAGGAGGAAAATGTCTTTTCTATGCAGAAGCCCAAATATTCCTCCAGTACAGTCTCACATGGAAGAAAAATATATTTTAAATATATTTTTAAAATACTCTCCCCAAATATATTGAAACATATTTGGAATACTACAATTTTGGCCATATTCAATATATATATATATATATATATATATATATATATATATATATATACATACATACTGTATGTTGAAATGCTTTATTTATATATTACAAAATATATGAAAATATTTTTAAAAATACATTTTCAAATATACTGTATGTCTTTAGAAATACATTTAATCTACATCTTTGGAATGCATTTACAAATATATGTAAAAATGTTTGTTAAAATGACTTTTTATATGTTAAAAAATTCTAAAGAATATATTAAAAAATATGTATTTAAAATAATATTTTTCATATATTTTGTAATATATAAAAAATGCATTTCAACATACAGTGTATATATATATATATATATATATATATATATATGAAATATATTGAATACGGACACAATTATAGTATTTCAAATATATGTCAATGTATTTGGAAAGAGTATTTTTAAAACATATTTTTATTCCATGTGGGGTACAACATGTAAAAATCATCCAGTTCCTAGTGCCAAGAAATGTAAATCACTGTTAAACAGAACTCAATTCATATATATTGCAATATATGTACAGGAGATACATTAAATATACACAGTATAAATAATATGTTATGCATACTACATATGTAACTACATGCCACTACAAAATATCCACCAAGGAACTAACAGTAAGAAAAGAACCAAATAAATGTATTAGCCAATAATTGAATAAACATTAAAAGGACCAAAGTGTGGGACCCAAATATGGGTAAAGCTCAACTTGGGAAGCAATTTAGAGGGGAGAGCATGGCTGTGTGGAGCTGTCTTCCTACTTCAAAGAGTAGTTAGGGTAGACAAAGCACAACGATGTCTCTTTAGTTCTTGTCTCTCAAGCTGAGTATTATTATTATGTTTTTCAATGAAAAATGGACAGCAGATCATTCCTATGGGCTTGTGGATGTATACAGATGACGATCCATTTACATCCACCTACACCTGTGTCTGTTCAAGTCCATTTTTAATGGTACAAAGCTATTTGCTTTTCCATTTAGAAGGATTTGAATGGATGGAAATGGATGTAATCAGATGCCATCCATTTATGTCTGTTCTGTTTTAGCCAAGAAAAATTATTTGTTTATACTTTTGTCACCTATGGTTGGTTTCTGCAACAAGTAAAAAAAAAAATAAAAAACTGTTGTAAAATTATATGAACTGAACTGAAGTGCAAGCTGTAAATTTAACTGAAATTAACTGAAGATGGATGTCAAACTGATGTAAACCGAGGTAGACTAAATCCGTATTCATTAGTTTTTTCTTATCAAAAAATGTGACTGAACTAATGACACCTGTGTGAAAGGACCCTAAGACCCCTTTTATACAAGGGGTCTGATTAGGTCAGCCTGTCAGTTTTGCAGGCGGACGTGGTAGGACCCTTTATTCTCCCCTATGGACCGGTGGGTGTAATTGGACTTTATAGCAGCCTGCATCCAATCCGATCTGGTCTGCTAATAAAAACGGAAGAGAATATGTCCCCCTCCATTTAGGCCACGGTTGTCAAAATGGCAGCCCTCTAGCTGTTGCTAAACTACAAGTCCCATGAGGCATTGAGAGATTGACAGTTACAAACATGACTCCCAACGGCAGAGGCATGATGGGACTTGTATTTTCACAACAGCTGGAGGGCTGCCAGTTTGACACCTCTGATCTAAGTGGATTGGATCAGAAGGTAGCTGGCTGCCCATAGAGCAGAGTGGGCTCTGTTCATGTCTGATTTGCATACATTTTGCAGACATGGACCTGTCGTCCACCCGCTCAGCAGAAAGATCCCCTGCTGATCACAATCTAGTCTTCCCCATGTGACAGGGACCATATGGCCCTTTCACATGTTGCCACTCCACTCCTTCTCTACTGAATTAGAGCTGAATGGGATGGATGTCAGCTTTTTCTTAAATCCATACCCATTCAGTTTGTGCCCTCATTTACTCAGTGGACAGGGGAGGACCCATGATGGCTCTATGGGTGGCCAGATGTCTTTGTACTTGAATCTGTTTACATCAGGATACCTCCAATCCTGTTTATGCTAGAAAAATTGGAAAAGGACTGCGTTTTAACCAAACCTTAATGAACTTGGAATTAGATAAATGTAAACGGACACAGGCCCGTTTACATCAGCCTGCCCATAGACCCAAACTGAGCTTTCGATCAGGTTCACCTGAAAAACAGACACATGGACCTGATCGGAAAGCCAGTGTGAAAGGACTCTTAAAACAAAAGTTTACCATAACAACCTGATAAAAAATAATGTTCTTTAACAAGGAACATACATGCTACATTTCTAATTATGCTACCAAAATTAGTGCGTGCTGTAGATTGCCTCCAGCATTCTTCCTGTATCTTCTTGCTGGAGGCTGCCATTTTGCTGAAGCCCCTGAGCTGCAGTGAATCTTTAGACCAAGGGTCTACAAACTATGGCCCTCCAGCTGTTGAAGTACTACAAGTCCCATGATGCCTCTGGGAGTCTTGCCTGTGGTTTTTCAGAGTCTTGCAAGGCCTCATGGGACTTGAAGTTCCTTCACACCTGGAGGGCCGTAGTTTGGAGACCCCTGCTTTAGGCAGTCAGCAGATTGGCCTCTAGTAGTGATGGGCTGAACACCCCCCGTGTTCGGTTTGTGGTCAAACATTTGAACCAAATGAAAATTCGACCGTGAACTTCGAACTCAATGCAAGTCTATGGGACTCAAACGTGTACATTCAAAAGTGCCCATTTTGAAGGCTTATATGTAAGGTTTTGGCCATAAAAAGGTATGGGGACTTGGGTACTGTGATGTGAAAGTGGAAAATCCAAATACTCCCACGCTTAAGGATGGACTCTATGTCATAGGGATCACACAACGAGTGTCTTGGAATATGCATGAATTGCTGAGGAAGAGGCTAGTCCTCGAAACGCATCAGCCATTTTGGATGTCCTTCATTCTCATCACCATTCAGAAACGCAGTGCTAATTGGATAGAGCGGTCTCATATGATGTGCTTATATTCATGTACTTTTGTGAATAGAATACCTTCTTTTAAATTTAATAAACATACTTTTAAAGGTAATGCACAAGGCCTGTGTGCCCTCTGTTTTGTTTATTCTCTATTTAGGACTTGGGTACTGCCCTGAGGAACATGAATCAGTGAAAAAAAAATCCAGAAAGTTAAATTTTTAAAGGGGCAGTTATTTTTCATTGCTTAAAGAAAAAGAAAAATGCCTTTAAATATCATGCCTAGGGGGTATCCTTACACTACCTGCAAAGTTGCACATCAGAACAATCTATAGAACCTGCAACAGCAGGACTGACAATTTTTTTTTTTCAAATAACATTTTTATTACTATTAAAAAAAAAGCCCGCTCCCCCCAATCCATACCAGACTCTTTAGTTCTGGTAGTAAGGTTAGGAGGGACCCCATAGTAATTTTTTTTAAGTGTGTGGGGTTCCCCCTAAAAACCATACCAGGCCCTTTAGGCTGGTAGGACTTTTAAGAGGAACCCCACCTCAAAAAAATTGGGAAAAAAGCACAGAGTCTTTCCTAAATTCCTACCAGACCCTTGATCCGAGCACAGGCCTGGCAGGGAAGGAAAGGGGGTGCAATTGAGTGACCCCCATAACGGCTTACCAGGCCGCTTAAGGTGTCCCTATGCCAATGGGGAGAAGGGCCTCTTCCCCACAACCCTGGCCTGGTGGTTGTTGGAATCTGTGGGCAGGAGGGCTCATTAGCATCAGGGTACCCCCTTAAATAAGGGGGCACCCTGATGTTGCCTCCCCCCCGTGAATGAGTAAGGGGTACCCATTCACTAAAGGTTTAAATTCAGTAAAAAATAAAGAGACCAGTCTTTTGAAAAATTCCTTTAATTGAACAAAAAATAAATCAACAGTTTTTGACAGATCTAAAGGGCCTGGTAAGGATTGGGGGGGGGGGGGTCCACTCTGTTTATTTTAAAAATGTATTTATTATTTTATTTTTATTTGTTTTCTTTATATGTATTTACATTATTATTACTTATTTCTTTCTTTTTTCTTTTTTCTTCAGGGAAAGTATTCTCCCCTCTGTCTTCGGCAGTTTCCAGCAACGCACTGCATAAGGCTGCAGTGTAAGAAGCCTTATATAGTTTGGGGTGGGGACTGTGCACTCTGAAAGCGCAGTGCATTGTGGGATGCTTGGCAGGTGAACACTGTATCCCTTCAGAGTTATTCTTGAGGAGAGAAGTCAAACTGACTTCCTCATAAGCAGGTTTTTTGGAAAAGGATGTTTTGTATCCGGAATCCATGTAAGCACATTTTAACAATAAAGTATTATTTTATGCATACTGCTGTACTATGGGATTTTGTATTTGATTTTACATATTGGTCAGGAGGATATGAAGAAATATAGAGAATTACAGAGAATTTAAATACTAGTGTGCATAGCATACTGGCACCGCTCCAAGCTGGAGTATAAAAACATCACCTCACCGGCATGAAAGGGGGAGCGGTGTCCACAAAAGGGTCTTGAAGGTACTGCATGAGTGTGGATGCTGCTCCGACCGCTCAAGGAATAATAGATTGAGATGGCCCCAGCCGTAACTCTAGCCACGTCCTTTGATGCATTGAAATTATATAAATGACATGAAAAGATATAATAAAATATTTACAATAATGTGAGGTGTGTACTCACTTTTGTGAGATACTGTATATATCTCCTCAACAATTAGTCTCACACTCTTCTGTGATCAAGCCCCCAGTGGGCGGGGAAAAAACACATTGGGGGCGTGTCCGGAGTTACAGCTGAGGTCATCTTAATCTAGGATTGCACAAGTGGCACGGGTCGGAGTGGCATCCACACTCATGCAGAAGAATTTAAAGAGGCACATACTTATTCACGTAGGGTAAGGTGCATGCCCTAAAAGGGAAGTGAGGAGTAATATTGAGGGTTTGAATATTGGATGTGGATGGTGCACTATATACACTAAGAAGAGTGTGAGACTAATTGTTGATGAGATATATACAGTATATAGATTGCACACACCAAATTAAATACTAGAGGGTAAGAGTACATATTGCGAATAGTGGTTGATGTTGATTTGCCAGGTAAATTTTAGTTTTGGAGCACGTTATGGTTTTTGCAAAGTGTGTATATTGATGGATCATATCATAGAGCCAATTAGAACATACTATACTATATTTTACTTTTTGGTTTTTTTTTGCTGCTGCTGGAAAAAAAAAAATCAAAAAAAAATCAGAAAGCCAAAATAAAGGGGAACCACTGCTGATTCAAAAGGAGGAAGGCCTGCGATGCAGAAGGGGGAACAGAAATTATGCTCTAAATATTTTTGCTGCTGATGCTATGGGAAAAAAATAAATAAATGAATTAAAGTTTAAAAAATTAAGAAAGAAAAAAAAAGGAACCACTATTGATACAGAAGGAGGAACACCTGCGACACAGAAGGGGGAACACTAATAATGCAACAACAAAGCCTGATGCTGCAAAAAAAAGAAAATTTACAAAGAAAATAAAATGGGAACAGCGGAGATGTAGAAGTGCTGCAAAACACACCGACACTTCACTGACACCACTACACTGCTCTTCACAACACTGCACTACACTACACTCCTAACACACTTATAACGCCACTAAACTCCAGCAACACAGTACACAAGGCTGCTGTGTAAGCAGCCTTATATAGCGTGGGGCATGAACTTACCTATGAGCCATGATTGGCCAAAGTCACCTTTTGCCAATCATGGCTCTCACAGTGCATTGTGCTGTGGTCAGGTGGATTGCTTTGGCCAATCATGGCTCTCATAATGTAGAGTGCAGTGCATTGTAGGGCACTTGGTGGGTTAACAGCCCGCCAAATGTCCCTACTGTTTGTGTGTTCAGCGAACACATGGATGGCCGATGTTTGACTCAAGCATCTAGTCTAACCCTAGTCTCTAGTGGCTCTAACTTTAGGTACAATGCCAAAAAATTGAGAGCAACTGAGCATTTACAGAGCACTGTGACACAGTGAGGACAGCTGAAGTGATCTAGCAGAATTTAATTTTCTGATCAAAGTTCCACTTTAAGGCTTTAATTGCTGTCTGTGTCCTTGATGAGAGGAACCAAAAGGAAATGAGAGTGTACTTCCCTAGAGTAAGAAGAAATCCCACCAATGACAGTTGTCACTGGAACACACACACATTAGGTATTTTCTCCCGTTCCTCCATTTACTAAATTACTGTGATATTTTTTTGCTATAAAGACCATAATTATCAGCAATGAGAGCCAATGATACCTGAAAATGATTGCAGAAAATAATGATCATTATAGTAAATAAAAAATGTAACCAATGGTAATCATTTATTTGCTCTAAATAAAGCCAAGAGAATAATGATATTGCATATTGCTGAGTGCTCCCTCATTGCATTTCATGACCATAAGCTATCATCTAACTACAGCTGAATTTTAGAAACCCTTCCTGTTCCTAGCTTACATTTTCTATTTTTAGCCTTAGATCTTAGTTTTCCCCTCACACCTCCAAGTATGTCTAGGTCAGAGCTTTGTTATGTCTGTTAAAAGATAGATCATATTTTTATTTTCTACTGGAAAGGCAAAAATATATATAGAAAGAAAGAGAAAAAAAAACTTTCATCATCCATCATTACAAATCTTATCATTTTCCTTCATATGTAGGGATTGATTTATCAAACATCAGCACTGCTGACACTTTTTAATATTGCAGCATCCATCTAGGAAATATTTCATAGATTATAGATAACTTGCAATATCATCCATGTAAGCATTTGTCAGTAAACGGAAATACGGTACAGACTACAGTGGCGTTATCAAGCAAAGTATTAATGTCCAAAACATTTCACGTTCCAGTGTAGGATGATTAAAGGATGCTTAAAATAGAAGTTTAATGTGTTTTTCTAAATGCATTTCAAGGGAATTTATAGCATTAGTGTGCGATTAAATACTCTAAACTCCCTTTTTAAAGGTTCAGTACTTTAAATAAATATAACATTTGTGAAAAACCAAGACAGGTCTGTGCCTTTCAATATCTCTCCAGTGCATGCTTGCTCTGTATTAGATACAAACATATATTATTTTTGATCTTCAGGATATTTGGGCTCTCAGCCAAAAAGATCCATATGCACCTAGACGCCATCTGTATGTGTTTAGGTGCTATTTTACTACAAAGTGCACTGACAATCCACCAGTGCAAATCAGGCTTTAATTCTGCATTGTGCACAAGTCAATCTTAAATGGACCCGTTTAATATTAAAATGATTGTTAAGTTATATCTATGAGTTTTGCTCCTGGGTTATTGAGACCCTGAATGATATTATGAAATAACCATTTTTGCCTGAGAAAAAAAAATAGAAATCCATTTAGTGCAGATGTTTTTCCCTTGAGCTGTTCAGGTGGTATGAGGGCTTAAATAAGCATGCTGGTTATTACAGTGGAATGGGAATAAACAGAATATTAAATTATTTTTGCAGCATGTGTGCACAGATGTTCTGGACACTATAAAAAAAGTTACGCTGCTAATTAAATTTACAGTTGGATGCAGTTTCAATGCCAATGAACTTTCTTAATTAAGCAAGCAGCATTCATGCTTCACCTCATCTGGATTGCCTGTAAATTGACATAAATAGTGTGTGAGGTACCATTATAAAAGCTAACATGACAGCAAATGTAGACATTATAATATGGTTGCTGAATCTGCAAAATCAAATTTTCTACTGTTCCCCTTATTTGGCATTTGTAAACTTTTAATTTTCAATGCAAACAAGATGGGGAAAAAATGATATAAAATAAAATATATTAAATTTTTTTCCATTTTAGGTAACATTTACATTTCAGCTGAGTGTCTTCGGTCATTTTTACAAGTTTTTTTTCTTGAGTATTTGTATCCATGTTTTTGAGCATTTTTGCTTGAGCTTTTTTATTATTTTTTTTAAATTATTATTATTATTTTTAGGCAATGGAAAGCTAGCTACCAGGTGAAAAAAAAAATCGCATGCAATGTGCCCCTTTCAGGAGTTCCCTTTGAAGTCTATTGGGGCCAAAAATGCTTGGATCTTGAAGCATGCAACTCAGAAGAAGCTCATGTGCTTTGTTGAGCTACAAGCTTTTAGCAGCACTACGCTCAGCTGTGAACAGGTACAACTGAATTCCATGGAATTGTGGATGTTGAACATTTTGGAGCTTCGGGCTTTGAGCCACAAAATTCTCAGGTTCGACAGGACCCTTAGAGGCTAGTGTTTTTTTTTAATTGCACTACACCCAGGTATGAGCAGGTACAACTGAGTTTCATGGAACTTTGGATGTTGTGCATTTTGGAGCTTCGAGCCACAAAATTCTCAAACTCAAAAGTGTTGTGCTGCCCCTTTAAAAACCAATATTCAGTCATGGGGTTGATTTACTAAAGGAAAGCAGACTGTGCACATTGCAAGTGCAGTTGCTCCAGAGTTTAGTAAATGAGGGAAAGCTCTGTTGATTTCCACCTTCTAATTACATGTAAAAAAATATTGTTTTTTTTAATTTTCCTTGTGTGTAATTGGGTATTCTTTTTTAAAGCAAAGGAATTAGTGAAAAAATAGTGATAAAAAGTTCACTTTCACATGAATAAATGTAACTTGTAAAGCCAAAATCCTTGTGCTTGACAAATCAGGTAATCTCCTCCACCAACATAGCTATCAGAGCGATAGGACCGCTTACCACAGAAAGTCAAACACATTTTCCAAAGAAAAGATCATATGGTGGACGTTAATAAGCCCCTCAAGATCAATCCTCATAAGCTTTACAGATAACTCCACACAATCTATATAGGAAAGGCCATAATTGAGGGAGGAAGAAGACAACATAGTGTAAACCAGTGTACCAAATACAGGTTTATTAGAATAAAACATACTCACAAAAAAGGCAATGTATAAGTGTTTTTATAAAACAGTGATGCTCGGAGTGCGTGATAACATCAGATTCTATTCTAAGAATGAAAAGAAGAATGAGAAGAATGAAAAGAAGAATGAAAAGAAGAAGAAGAAGAATGAAAAGAATGAGAAGAAGAATGAAAAGAAGAATGAAAAGAATGAAAAGAAGAATGAAAAGAAGAAGAAGAAGAATGAAAAGAAGAAGAAGAAGAATGAAAAGAAGAATGAGAAGAATGAAAAGAAGAATGAAAAGAAGAAGAAGAAGAAGAATGAAAAGAAGAAGAAGAAGAATGAAAAGAAGAATGAAAAGAAGAAGAAGAAGAATGAAAAGAAGAAGAATGAAAAGAAGAATGAAAAGAAGAATGAAAAGAAGAAGAAGAAAAATGAAAAGAAGAAGAAGAATGAAAAGAAGAAGAAGAAGAATGAAAAGAAGAATGAAAAGAAGAAGAAGAAGAATGAAAAGAAGAAGAAGAAGAAGAATGAAAAGAAGAATGAAAAGAAGAAGAAGAAGAATGAAAAGAAGAAGAAGAAGAATGAAAAGAAGAAGAAGAAGAATGAAAAGAAGAAGAAGAATGAAAAGAAGTATTCCAGTACAGCAAAAAGTGTATCTGCAGAGAGCTCCGCTATTTCTGACAGTTCTCTGACAGTTCCTTCACATTTACAGCGGTTGAAACATTGTATCTATTTATTTCCGAATAAAAACATCTGTATCCTAAATGGAAACAAATAGATACAATGTTTCAACCGCTGTAAATGAACTGTCAGAACTGTCAGAAATAGCGGAGCTCTCTGCAGTGACACTTTTGCCGGCTGATCGGGAAAAATTCGATTCGTGCACCCGAAGTTTGCTAAAATTCGGATTCGATGTGAATCGAATTTTTCCTGATATTCGAAACGAATTCCACTTCGCCAGGTTCGATTCGCTCATCTCTATTCCTAATGCATATTTTTTAAACTACAGTGATTGATTCACCAGTAGTGAATGTTTAGGTAATGTCAAATTCACTGCTTTTTATATATGCTTCATCTCAATTTGTCTTCAGAATGTAATTTTTATGTTTCTTTGCAAATTAGTAAAAGCAGTAAACCCCAAACCAAAAATGTAATATATTGCAGATTTCCAATCATTAGATGTGGCGGCTGCTTTAGTTTTGGGGGTTTTTTTTAGGCTTTTCCACCTCTGTTTTTAACTGGTGATCTGGCTGGTAACACACCTTCTGTATTAGAGTGCCTCCACTCTGGATGAAGGAGCACGGTGGAAACCTTTGGAGAGCAGCATTGTTAATCTGGGGGGATGGGAGTGTTAGATACACTAGCAGATTTAGATACGTAACAAACTGAAGCCAAAACACTAGCTCACACTTCTTAAGCAGTTATATCAAATACTTTTTTCCTTTTGGGATAAAGGTTTTAAATAAATAAATAAATACTGACCATTTTTAGCACCCCGTCATTGTTAAATGCTTTATCTCATTCCCCTAACTTCTACATCAGGACAGCTTGTTTTGTTGAAAAACAACATACTTACTGGAAGGATCACAAGGTGAATTAAAATAAAGAAGGCCTAAAGAAGAAAACAAATGCAACCAACACATCTAAGAATTGGTAAGATGCAATATAATAAATGTCTGCTTTTGAGTTTAATACTACTTTTAACCCCCCCCCCCCCACACACACACACACACACACACACACACACACAACATCTATCCTAGAATTTAAATTTTATGTGCTATAACTCTAGGATAGTTGTGGTCAATTACAAGACAAGCTGAGTACTTTTCTTCCAGCCTTTCCTCTTTTCCAGCAGTAGTTTGTCCTCTCTGCTGCAGAGGACAGTGCTACACAAGTGCCATTACTTTCAGAATTGTGCTGTGATTCCAGGCTGACATGAGATGCACCCCAGGGATGTGTGTCTATGATGGCCTGGATCCACAGGAAGTGGGTTGAAGGATGATGGACATGATGGAGCTGAGTATCTGCATGGGACATGTTAAAGGTCAATGTTGCAGCAAAAATGGCATGTTTTTCTCCTTTCAGGTATAGGCAATTGAATATCTATTTTTGAGTTTGGCTTTGATGCAAACAATGGAAAAACTTGCTATGGTTATGAAAGTTATAAATACAGCTGGCCATTATCGGGTTAAATACCAGTCTCCAGATCTCATCTATGAGCCCCACAGAGGTTCCATATCCTACATAAGACACAGATAAGACATTGAAGACAGGTGCAGCTGTAATTTGCAATGATCACTCTCACAGACCTCTGTTTTTATGGCCATGACTATCCTTACGTTTGCCAGCTCATTAATTACTTACACACCTAACTTATATAGGTTATCTGGATAATTGGATTCAATCAGCCCATTACCTATCTTTAATCAGCCACAGTACCTGTGTAATTTACATGCAATTAAAGGGATGAGTTTGCAAATCCTAATTATTGTCATGGTAATGTTGACTGTATTTACTGTAAGGTCATCTGCATTTTTGGTATGAAACTGTTACATGGTATTGCAAGACCAGTCTTGGCAGCTTGAAAAACTACATAACAAATATATCAATACTTGTAGATTTTGGGTTTCCCTGTTCCTATAGGAAAACAAGACTAGCACATCAGAAAGTACAGATTATCACTTATACATTGGTGCATTGTGTGTAAGCTATTACAACCTACAATTACAAAGCCTCCTTAAATGACATCCTTGTCATTACCTACAAAATTAGTTGCTTTACTAAAGGCAAATAGACTGTGTGCTTTGGAAGTGCAGTTGTACTCTGCAAGTGCAGTTGCGCCAGAGCTTAGTAAATGAGGTAAAGCTTCACTTTTTAAAGAATACCCAATCACATGCAAGGAAAAACAAAAACAGAATTTTGCTTGCACATGATTGGATGATGAAATTCAAGCTTCCCCTCATTTTCTAAGCTCTGGAGCAACTGCACTTGCAATGTGCTCAGTCGCTTTGTCTTTAGTAAATCAACCCCTATGTGTTACAACAAATTTTCCTTGATTCAAAGCGTATTCTTTCCTAATGTCATGAAGTCCAATTTATATGAAAAGCTATTTCTGCATAAAAATAACAACTGAATGTAGTCCTGCTGAGGAAACTGTGTATAATGCATTATATAATTTACAGAGCTTTTTAAAAATACATATTGAGGCCCAACTCTAAAACTTTTTTTTTTATTTGAATTTTGTTAAGAAGTTAACTTGTCAGATTTATTTTGTTGTCCTATTTACATCCTTTTAAAAGTTCTGAAAGTTCAAGGAGGGCTGGAAAGATCGGAGATCATGTGACCACTGGGATTGGCAGTCATTGTGGTCATATGATTGGGAGCCAGTCGTTAGTGGGGACTGAGATGTCAGCTATGACAACTCGGTCTCTGTGCTGGGATTGCACAGTGAACAGCAATTTTTTAGCAGAATGCAATTGATGGGTTGCAGCATCACATCCTATTTTGTTATTTACGGCAAGTGATGTGATCTTTCTGCAATGGGAACAAAATCAGTAACAGGTACACTTTTTTATTTAGTAGAATAATAAAGAGTTTTAGAAACCATTTTGTTGAAGGGTGGTTATGGTTGCAATCTTTCTTGGTCTACCTGACCTTGGCTTGGTATCAAGAGATCCCTGAACTTTCCACTTCTTAATAGGTGATTTAACAATACTGACTGGCATATTCAAGGCTTTGGACATCTTTTTTATGTCCTTTTCCATCTTTATAAAGTTCCATTACCTTGTTACGTAGGACTTTTGATAGTTGCTGACTTTTTCGTTTACCCATCACTTATTCTCCCTGTGAAACACTGTGAACAGGTCAGGAAGTGGGTAGGAAATTTCAAAATTTGAACTTCAGAAAAAGGCTATATTTGTTCTATTCTATTTTTTTCTGTTCTATTATTTTATTTTTTATTTTATTCTGTTTCTGTTTTATTCTATTCTGTACTGTTTTAGTTTATTCTGTTCTTTTCTAGCCTGTTCTATTCTATTCTGTTTTATGCTATTCTAGTCATGATTTTTAATTCATTTTTTAATTCAGATAATTTGTTCCGTTATAATTTATTTCATATTTGTTGAAATTCTTTACTATTGTGATTTGGAAATTTGTATACATTTGAATACCGAAAATTTTGTCTGAGTTTCGATTCATAACAAAAGAAATCGCACATGTCCAGTTCTTAACCTTCCAACTAAAATAAAAATGTTGACTGGAGTTAGGAAAAGCACATGGGTAACATCTAAGAATTTGAGTTGTCATTGTGAACATGTGGGATTTCAATTTAAATTGTTTCATATTCAAAATGAGTATCCTGAAGGTCAATTTATTTAATAAATTTACAAATATTTAATATTTATTACGCTCAAAAAACGAAATTCTTAAGGTATATTGGATTTCATGTGTTTATCCTGCTGCTGATCATTAATCCAAGGGCATAGTAAAGCTACAAATTGCAGTCTTTTAATTTCATGTAACGCTACAATCTATTTCTAAGTGTTAGCTGTGTTGCTGTGGAAACTGCAGTATTCTTGTCACAGCTTTCCCCAGGCAGATTTTTTTTTTAATAGATTCACACAGACAGTGACGTGCACTGGTTTAATCTGACTGAATTTAGATACAACCACCCACACACAGCCGTACAATAAAGTATTGATAAAGAAAAGATACAGATGCATCAATGAATTGAACTAACTAGGAAGTGTGGTCTACTTTTCTATGTTCTGAAATTTATTTTTGATAACATATTTTTATGATTATACAGAGAACATAACAATTCAATTTATCTCACTAGATATCCATTACAATTGTGTCAGAGGTCTAGCTGTCTTCATGGAGGAGAAAAGGTGACTCTATATTCCCCAGAGGACTATTAGGTGAATGCTGTTGTCAATACTAATGATGCACAATAGGTCACAAACAATTAACTTGGACTAATTAATAAAAATGGTAAGCCATGACCCTCAAGGCACACCTTTTTGTGCTGCCTAGACAACACATTTTGCAGTTAAAAGAAAATATATGGCTTATGAGGCGATGACATCTTAATGGCATTTTTCTGCATTTTAACATTAGCTATCTTTTTCTCTTCAGAGGTATATACATGAGAAGAGGGAAGAGTTAAGCATGCTTGTGGAAATATTGACACTTCAACAAAATGTACCTTAACAACATAAAGTATATACAAGTGAGGCCTAAATTCGATGTTTATTACACTGCACATTGCTTGCCCCTGTCAATAACTAGAATAGTGGCAGTCCTCAGAGCTTGTAATGCCAGGCCCAGGGGTCAGTAATGTCATAAATCACATTTCTGACATCTACAAATATACTGCAGTGTTAGGTTTGAGTACCAGTAAGCATACTGTATTATGGCAGCCCTTGGACTAGGAAATGCATCACTTACAACTTATGCATGGAAAGCACTGCAACAAACTTCAAAGCACTAACACTAAAAACAATAAAATTATATATATATATATATATATATATATATTTATATATATATATATATATATATATATATATATATATATATATATACACAGTATTGTACATGGCTCTAATGCAATAAAACAGAGTGTATGACATCTAAAAACAGAAAGAATCGACTTGAGTTTTCTATAACAATAATGTTTACTTTTTCCATAATCAATGTAGTGGTTTGGCTTTCTTTTGACATACCGTAGTTTATATGCAGCAAAACAGAAAGTAATCACACACATACACTAGCAAAAAATCCTATTTGCTTATTTTAGTAATGACAAAGTGATAGTTTTATTTTGTAAGAACATCGACTGGTAAATGTTGTTTTTGATCCCTGTTTTCAGTTGTTAAATGTTCCTTTTAAACCCTGTTTTCTCTTCTATAATCAAAATCAAATGCAGTTATCACAGTGAAACATGTGATTGAGTTTTTTGGATCATTCATAGATTTGATTTAAAGATATATATATATATATATATATATATACACACACACACACACTAAACATTTTGGGACGTCTGCCTTTCCACGCAGAATATTGAACCCTACAGTCCATAGGGTTCAATATTGAGTCGGCCCACTCTTTGCAGCTAAAACAGCTCCAACTCTTCTATGTTTCACCATTCTTCCAGAAGTGCATTTGTGAAGTCAGGCACTGATGTCGAATGAGAAGGCCTGGCTCACAGTCTCAACCAGGGGCGGACTGACCATATGGAAACTCGGGCGCTGCCCGAGGGCCCAGGGTCAGTGGGGGCCCCATGAGATGCCCCTGGTATCATAGGCTTTTTTGAGTTTGGGCAAGGACACAGAGGCCCCATGATCCCCTATTGCCCGGGGGCCCCATGAGTTGTCAGTCTGCCCCTGGTCTCAACTCTAATTCATCTCAACTCTAATTGCACTTGGTGATGTAAGGCTTGGATGCAGCTACTCGGCCATGGAAACCCATTCCATGAAGCTCTCTATGCACTGTTGTTGTGCTAATCTGAAGGCCACATGAAGTTTGGAGGTCTTTAGCTATTGACTCTGCAGACAATTTTAGCACCCTGCTCTGTCACTTTACATGGCCTACTGCTTTGTGGCCAAGTTGCTGTTGTTCCCAGTTCATATAATATAATTCACACAGGGCATGTTATAATACTACTAACAGTTGACTTTGGAATATTTAGTAGCAAGGAAATATCACGGATGGACTTATTGCAGAGGTGGCAACCTATCACGGTACCAAATTTTGTACTGAGCTCCTGAGAGCCACCCATTCTTTCATAAATGTGTTTAGAAGCAGTCTGCATGGTTAGGTGCTTAATTTTTAACACCTGTGGCCATGGAGGTGATTGGAACACCTGAATCCAATGATTTGGAGGGCTGTCCAAAATACTTCTGGCAAAATAGTATATATATATATATATGTGTGTGTATATATATATATATATATATATATATATATATACAGTTGTGTTCAAAATAATAGCAGTCAGACATCACTAACCTGATTAATCACTGTTTTTTGGTAGAAATGATATTTCTACATGGCAAATAATTTACTAGCAGGTGTAGTAGAGTAATAGAAATCCAACAGACCCAACAGTCATGACATGCATGCTGCTGATTTTGTGTAATTGAATCACTAATTGAAAGAGGCATGTTCAAAATAATAGCAGTGTGGAGTTCTATTAGTGAGGTCATTCATTCTTTGAAAAACAGGTGGCAATTATTGCCCTTATTTAAGGAAGGAAGGCAGCACATTTTTTACATGCTGGTTACAGTGCATTTCTCTCTGAAATTCTGAGCAAAATGGGTCGTTCCAGACATTGTTCAGAAGAACAGCGTACCTTGATTAAAAAGTTGATTGGAGAGGGGAAAACATATAAAGAAGTGCAGAAAATAAAAGGGTGCTCAGCTAAAACGATCGCAAATGCTTTAAAATGGCAACCAAAACCTGAAAGACGTGGAAGAAAGCGAAAAACTACCATTCAAATGGATAGAAGAATAGCCAAAATGGCAAGGACTCAGCCAACAATCAGCTCCAGGAAGATCAAAGAAGGTCTAAAGTTACCTGTGAGTACTGTTACAATTAGAAGACGCCTATGTGAAGCCAAGCTATCTGCAAGAAGCCCCCGCAAAGTCCCACTGTTGAAAAAAAGACATGTGCTGAAGAGGTTACAATTTGCCAAAGAGCACATTGACTGGCCTAAAGAGAAATGGTGCAACATTTTGTGGACTGATGAAAGTAAGATTGTTCTTTTTAGGTCTAGTGGCCGGAGACAGTTTGTCAGACAACCCCCAAACACTGAATTCAAGCCACAGTACACTGTGAAGACAGTGAAGCATGGTTGCGCAAGCATCATGATATGGGGATGTTTCTCATACTACGGTGTTGGGCCTATTTATCGCATACCAGGGATCATGGATCAGTTTGAATACATCAGAATACTTGAAGAGGTCATGCTGCCTTATGCTGAAGAGGAAATGCCCTTGAAATGGGTGTTCCAACAAGACAACGACCCCAAACACACCAGTAAACGTGCAACATCTTGGTTCCAGACCAACAAGATTGACGTTATGGAGTGGCCAGCCCAATCCCCAGATCTTAATCCAATAGAAAACTTGTGGGGTGACATCAAAAATGCAGTTTCTGAGGCAAAACCAAGAAATAGAGAAGAACTGTGGAATGTAGTCCAATCATCCTGGGCTGGAATACCTGTTCACAGGTGCCAGAAGTTGGTTGACTCCATGCAACACAGATGTACAGCAGTTCTCAGAAACAGTGCTTATACAACTAAATATTAATTAAGTGATTCAATGGAAAGCAAAATCTTCAAACATTTTTCAGTTTATATAGTGAATGTTTGAGTTTGTAAAGAAGAATACAAACACTGCTATTTTTTTGAACAGTCTAATATTCACTTTTCTTCAATTTTTTTAGAGGAACAACACAAATTTGATATATTTTTCTTCATGTTTTGATTTGGAATAGAATGTGTAGTGTTCCCAATGCATTTGTGTGTATGGAAATAAAAGCCATTAGAAGGATTTTGAGGTTTATTCACTTTTTTAAACACACTGCTATTATTTTGAACACAACTATATATATATATATATATATATATATATATATATATATATATATATATATATATATATATATATAATTTTATTTTTTTCTTTGCTTTGCCAGTTTGGTATATCAGCTAGCTTTGTATATTAGGCATTCTCAACCAGTCTTCTGCAGAACACTAGGGTTCCTCCAGAGATATCCAGGGGTTCCTTGAACAGTTGTGGATTAAACTCTCACCTAAGGGTGTCTGCATAGTTTTTGCCCCAATGTCACTTGACAGATCCAACAGCATGGAACCAGTGGGGCTCCACCTCTCTTTTGTTAATCAAGTAATCACTGGCACCAATGATCATATTAGCTGACTCTAAAGGAGGGCATTCTTTCCACTGAACACCAGCATAAGGGGACTACACCAATGTGGTGTGACTAATGTACCACAATGTGTATATAAAGTCACCTTTAGCAGGAGTTCCCCATGACCTAAATACTGTTACAAGGGTTCCTCCATGGTAAAAAGATTGAGAGAGGCTGATATAAAGTAATATATAGACCTCAACTGTGAGAGAAAAAATGAGAAAAAAAATCCAGACAATCACATTGGCTGATTTAGAAAGAATTTATTTGCAAATTATAGTGGAAAACAAGTATTTGGTCAATATCAAAAGTTCATCTCAATACTTTGTTATATATCCTTTGTTGGCAATGACAGAGGTCAAACGTTTCCTGTAAGTCTTCACAAGGTTGGCACACACTGTTGCTGGTATGTTGGCCCATTCCTCTGTGCAGATCTCCTCTAGTGCAGTGATGTTTTGGGGCTGTCGCTGGGCAACAGGACCTTGAAATGCTTTTTACGAAGCCACTCCTTCGTTGCCCGGGCGGTATGTTTGGGATCATTGTCATGTTGGAAGACCCAGCCATGTTTCATCTTCAATGCCCTTGCTGATGGAAGGAGGTTTGCCCTCAAAATCTCATGATACATGGCCCAATTCATTCTGTCCTGTACATGGATCAGTCGTCCTGGTCCCTTTGCGGAGAAACAGCCCCAAAGCATGATGTTGCCACCCCCATGCTTCACAGTAGGTATGGTGTTCTTTGGATGCAACTCAGCATTCTCTCTCCTCCAAACACGACGAGTTGTGTTTCTACCAAACAGTTCTATTTTGGTTTCATCTGACCATATGACCATACCTCTTCTGGATCATCCTGTCAGGGCAGGAGCTGAGGAACGGACAGGCAGGCCTAAACAATGTAACGCACTGGCTGACGACAACCACCACCCACAGACCGAAGTCCCTCAGGGCGCGGAGTCTAAGTCCCAGGCTGCCCTTCACCAGGGCCCCTGATGGTGGGGATGGACTTGACGCAGCCAGGAACCAGGTCGTGGCCCCCGAGACACCTCAGTTGCGGTAATGGCCGCCGCCAATGGCGTGTAGCTGGAGGAAAAGACAATAGAGTATTCAGGCAGGCCGGGTCGACAACAACGGGACAAAACGGTACAGGACAGCAGACGAGAATCACAGGTCTCGAGCCGGGTTCAGCAACAGAGGGTCAGATCAAAGGAGAACACAAAGAATAGTTGAGTCACAAGCCGAGTCAGATTCCAGGAGAGTCACCAGAGTCAGAACAGAGTAATAGCAACACAAAGACACAAGACACAAGTGCAAAGAGCATGTGCGGACCACAGGCTTATATGTCATCAGCCACACCCCTCTGGGGGATGGACCTCAGAGACCTGAAGGCATGAAGGATTCCCACCATGCTCAGCAGAAATCCAAGATGGATGCCAGCACATGGAGTAACATAACCTCTGGGAAAAGGTAGGACCTTGACACATCCAAATGCTCTCTAGCAAACTTCAGACAGGCCCGGACATGTACTGGCTTAAGCAGGGGGACACGTCTGGCACTGCAGGATCTGAGTCCCTGGCGGAGTAGTGTGTTACTGATGGTAGCCTTTGTTACGTTGGTCCCAGCTCTCTGCAGGTCATTCACTGGGTCCCCCCGTGTGATCCTGGGATTTTTGCTCACTGTTCTTGTGATCATTTTGACCCCACGGGGTGAGATCTTGCGTGGAGCCCTAGATCGAGGGAGATTATCAGTGTTCTTGTATGTCTTCCATTTTCTAATTATTGCTCCCACAGTTGATTTGTTCACACCAAGCTGCTTGCCTATTGCAGATTTAGTCTTCCCAGCCTGGTGCAGGTCTACAATTTTGTTTCTGGTGTCCTTCGACAGCTCTTCACCATAGTGGAATTTGGAGTGTGACTGTTTGAGGTTGTGGACGGGTGTCTTTTATACTGATAACAAGTTCAAACAGGTGCCATTGATACAGGTAATGAGTGCAGGACAGAGGAACCTCTTAAAGAAGAAGGTACAGGTCTGTGAGAGCCAGACATCTTGCTTGTTTGTAGGTGACCAAATACTTATTTTCCACCATAATTTGCAAATAAATTCTTTCCAAATCAGCCAATGTGATTGTCTGGATTTTTTTTTCTCACTTTGTCTCTCATAGTTGAGGTCTACCTATGATGCCAATTACAAGCCTCTCTCATCTTTTTAAGTGGGAGAACTTGCACAATTGGTGGCTGACTAAATACTTTTTTGCCCCACTGTATATATATATATATATATATATATATATATATATATATATATATATATACTGTATACTTGTATAATGCTAGCTACAGTGCGTAATATGATGAACAGCCCAATGCTCAGATCAGGTACTGTGGCTTTGTATTCCCTTAAAAAATGGGTCTATTTGTAATTGGATTCCCCCAGGTCTTAGTACTTGATGCTACAGTCCCTGACCAGATGGCTTCAGGACTGAACTGATGAGACAAGGAAGTGTAGCTGTGGGAAAGCCTAATTCAGTAAACAGTCTGAGATACAAAGCAGGGGTCCAAACAACAGGTAACACAGAGCAGGGCACAACAGGAAGAGCTAGGTAGCAGATGCTATCAGAAGTCAAGAGTCTTCGGCTTGTGATGCTTAATCCTGGTGCCAGAGAGGTATAGCTAATCAGAGGGGGGCAGCCTGAGGCAGGTGTATGTGGGTGCTGGCCAATCTGGAAAAGCGGCTAGGCAGACAGAGTGAATCACTTTCTGCATCCAGCCAATTAGCATGGGGTGAGTGCCATACACGTTGCCTATCAACAAGGGTATGAGTGCTGCCAAGAGTGATCAAGCACTAAGGCAGAGTTAGGAGCATGAGACTTACTGAGCAATACTTGAAGCAAAAGCTGTACATAAAAAATAGACTCATCTCCTATAACAAATGCTAACTACTGCCGATCTCTGCCCTCAGTACTGACCTGGAACTAAGATACAGCAAGGGAAGTCAGGCTGATGTCAGAGTTGAAAATGCACTTACTAGCCCTCATCTTCCCATCACCTATAAAGTTGTCCATCTTAGTCATGGACCTTTAACGAGGCTTAGAAAATGGTTTTGCAGGTGCAATGGGATTAAATGGATTCCGAGGGTTATAGAATTTTATATCCTGGTGCCTATTCCAAATAATTTAGATTTGCACTTTATATTTCTCCCCCACAGAATAAAAAAGAAAACAGACAATGAAAAAGGTGAAATAGAAAATGTAAAGCTACAGTAAACAACGCATGATTTAATACACAAAAAAATTATAATTTAATAAACTAAAGTATACTTAATAACCCCCCCCCCCAAAAAAAAAAAAAACAACACACTCTCTAAATACAGAAGAAAGAACACCCTATTCCAAACAAACTAAGCTAAGCAGCTACCAGAGCAGAATTGAGAGTGCTCAAATGGCAAAATTGGCTGGTATGCTCCTTTCAATACATCCAAATTACCTTGGATCTGGCAACAGGTGACACTTGACAGATACAAGCTGACAAACACTTATCTATCCAAGTTGACAGATACTGAGATACACAGACTGACAGATATGGGCCAATGGACACTGATAAAGCAAACTATGATGGTTAGACACAGACACAGAAAAGGATGGCTAGACACCAAATAACAGACACTGACAGACAGACATAGCTGGGTGAATTCTCAGCTCCATCTAGTCTTCCATACTTCCTTATAAAGCTTCAGCTTCTTCTGGGCACATGAAAGTCTAGAAATAATTGAGATTTATATGAGCAGTGAACCGAGTTTACTGTGATAGAGGCCAGGTCCTAATTGAACAGTTTGACAGTCAGACTTAAACTCACATCCTAAGCACTTTCTGACATTAGAATATGCTGCTTCTACAAGTGTCATTTAAAGCACAATTATTTTTTAAAGTATTTTGCAATGCACGCTGAAATTGCTAGTTAAAAATTATGCATGTATACATATTGACAAATCTTTGCCATATTCCATATTATCCATGTGCAATCTTGCTTGGTTGAAGTGATGAAATGGATGCAAGCTCCTGAGGGAATAATATTAGGTTCTCTGTATAAACATTTTTTTTAATTTATTGCCAGGAACTTACATCATGGACTAGTACCCTGAGAATGGGAGAAACAGGAAGATTTTAGAGCAAGAACCCTAATTATGGGAGCTAATTAAGCACCAGAACACATAATAGAAAAATAGCCTTGCACCTAAAAATGGATTTATATTGTCTCTATATTAGAGATTACAACTATTGGGACACGGGATCTCTTAATTTCGTGTAGACAAAGCCAGCCTATGGAATGCGCTGGCTGTCCTGGAGGAAAAAGCTTCCTTTCACTGGCCATGCCTGTGAGTATTGAAAGTTGGAGGAGTAGGCCTTTGGCCTTTTGCAACTGGGCAGAATCCATTGACCACTGAGGTGGTGTTTCCCATCTGAGACACAGGCGGCAACTGGCCTTTCACTTGGTTACAAGGTTACAGCCATAATATATGATGAAACCTTTTTAAATTAAAGCCTCATATTATTTTTGGGTTACCATACTGCCTCCAATCAGAAGATCTGACACAGCACTCTGCCTTTAGTCTCAGGATCTTAGTTACCAAACTGAGTTCTTTGTTTCCGAGTCATCCTTTATTTTTATCCTTTACAATTCAATTCAAATTGTATTTCTTTTCATGTGGACAGGAAGTATGAGCAAACTTCTCTAACAGAGTCTTGAAAAGCAGTAAAAACCTGACAAAATGTAAATAAATAAAACAAATACATTTGCTATGACAGTTTAGTAGACTGTTATATCATAGAATATTATGAGATGTCCAATCACTAAAGGAACTAGTTGAAGTGATGTTCCTCAGCCGATATGTCACTCTCAGTGACATCACATTCCATCCATGGAGTGCAAGCCAGCTGCCAGTTTCAGGGAGGCAGCCATCTTAGCTACAAGCATGGTATGTATCTGGTCCCAGGTCCTTAGGCACATATACATGTGAGTGCGTAATTGTAAGGTTTTGTATAGTTTAATAGAGTCGACTGCTTTGGCCAATGAACCTGATACTGTTTTTTGAGTGGCTGTGTATTGCATTGGAAGGAATCGCATCCTGGTACATGTGAATGGTCAAACTGGTGACACAGACACACAGTGGATCCAAGCAAAAAAGCACAGTGAGACCTATCTAGTAATAGAAGGTCCATCCATTGTGGTGAGTGTAAATTCATGGGGGGTCACCTGGAGCATCTGGAAGTGGTCATGTGTTTATCTGTTACATGACACAGCTCCTGTTCAGTTACCTTTTGTTTTTAAGCATCATTTGAATGGGACTTATTGATACACTGGACATTAGTTGTATAGGCTGGTGTTGTTTATTCATTTATTTTTTGCACTTTTACATGTAGCAAACTGTTTAGTAATTGTGATTCACATTTTTGGCAGTGTGGTCTATATACACATTTAAATAGTATAAGGTGCTTACCCATATAACTAAATTTGAACCTGGTTACCTCCCTACATGCTACCATGGGTGCAGACAACTGGGAACCTTCTTTCATATATGGTGGACCTGCCCGCTGGTTCAGAGCTTTTGGTCAACTGTATTCTCCATTCTGACTACATTGATGGGATAGCGTGTCCCTCTTCAAAGCCCTTCTTGGTATGAAACTTCCCGACTTGTTTAAGGTTCAATTTAAATGAATGACCCATGTGCTTATGGCTGCTAAGCAAACGATTGTTAAGGCTTGAAAATCTTCTACTCTTTCTGTGGCAGAGGATAAATCTTAAGTCGCACAAACCATGCTGCATGAGACCATGGAGGCGAGGAAAACGTATGCCTGATGCAAACTGATGCACAGATACTCTGCCGTGTGGTACCCATGGTACACACATTTTCACTCTGTATAGATAACAGCCTATCCAGCTTGTAGGTTGGGCCAGACTGTCACCTTTCAGTTCCCCTGTTCCTCCCCCCCACCTGTCTGCTACTTAGGTTGAAATCTTGCTTCTTGCTCCACTGTGTACTAATAGTGTTATCAAACTCCAGTCCTGTCTGATGTTGTTGTATGTTTCACAGCTGGAAATTACCTGTACCTGCTAAATTTACTCTGTATATTCATGTTATTTTGTATATGGGTGCTTCAGCACAGTGTTGCTGATTATTGCAGTATTGCATTTACACCCTGCGCTTTAGTGCTGTAAAATCCAATAAAAATTTATTGAACCACAAACATTTCCCAACACACTTATCAACTAGCCTGAAAAGAAAAAAACAAAGAAGCTTACAAAACACAAATTGACCCTGTCTAACAATCCATGCTAAAAACAAAAGGTTTGGTTGCACACACTACCAAATATATGTGAGCATGTGAGTGGGTGATGCCTGGCATAGGCTTCCAATGTTGGCCCTGAAATGCCGGGATAGTAGAAGCACCCCCCCCCATTCCCCCTTTTTGGAAAGTAGACACTCCAAGGTATTTTCTAAGGAGTATATTGAGTATTTTTCAGATCTCATTTGTTGCCACAAGTTTTTGGAAAATGGAAGAAAACAAAAATGTATTTTCTCTTTTTTTAAGTTTCAAAACCTTGTGACAAAAAATTATATCTGAAAAATACTTACCATGCCTCTTATCAAATTCCTTGGGGTGTCCACTTTCCAAAAATGTATCATTTGGGAGTGTTTTTGTACTATCCTGGCGGTTTAGGGCCTCCGAAACTGTGATAGGTAATGAGGAATTGACATGAGAAAGCCTGAAGGTGGTCATTGAATTTTAGAGGTCTGTATGCGGCTAAAGTAGCAAAAAGTCTCTCACATGTGGTATCCCCATACTCTGCAAAAGTAGCAGAATGTGTTTTGGGGGGTTATTCCACATTTACCCATGGCATGTTTGAGCAATATATCATTCAAGTGACAACTTTTTCTTATTCTCCAAATATTTGTGGCAAAAAATAAAATGTTTCATGGACTCAACACTCATCCCAGCAAATTCCTTGGGGTGTCTACTTTCCAAAAAGGGGTCATTTGGGGAAAGGGGTTGGTGTGTTTGATCTGCCCTGGCATTTTAGCACGCCAAGAATTGTGATAGGCAATCAGAAAGTAAAAGCTGCGTAAATTCCAATATATACTGTATCCCAAAGTTTGTAGACGCTATAATTTTCACACAACCAATTAATATACACATTTTTACCAAAGACATGTAGCAGAATACATTTTGACCTAAATTTATGACTAAATTTGACTTTATTGACCATTCTTTATAACAGAAAGTAGAAAATATAATTTTATAATTTTTTAAATAATTTTATCTTTTTTTTCAAACGTTTTCATCTTTTTTTCATTATATTACAAAAAAAACAGTGGTGATTAAATACCACCAAAGAAAGCTCTATTTGTGTGAAAAAAAAGGACCTACATTTTGCTTGGGTTCAGCATTTCATGACTGCGCAATTAACAGTTAAAATAACAGTGGTGAACAGCAAAAAATGGCCTGGTCGGAAGGGGGGGGGACTTTCCAGGGTTGAAGTGGTTACGGGCAGGTTTGCCCAAAAGAGGCCATTCCTCCTTAAAGGCAAAGGATACATTGGACACCCAGCAAGAGCACAATGGCAGCTGAAGGCTGCCCTTAATTTATCCACTGCTACATGTACTCCAAGTTGGAGGCTCTGAAAAATATAGCATTAGGACCGCAGTATATAGAGGAGCCTTGGTGTAGGCACTGCAGATTTTATATACATATATTTGCAAATGTGTGCAACTAAACCTTCTCTTTTTAATGTGAATTGTTAGACAGGGTAAGTTTGTTTGTTTTTTTGCAGGCTAGCTGGTAAGTGCACTGGGTAATTCATGTCTGTTTGTGATTTGCATTGCCTTTCCATGTGTACATGTGTGTTATAAATTGGGGTGATCACCATTTTTTTATAGCTTGTTTACTGTATTTAGTTATTCCCCTGGCATTTGCTATGCTTCGCAGATTACATGGCCAATCCACCAGGTTACACAAGTGCTAGATGGTAATGAGCAGCTGTACCTTTTAGGCATGTGTAGGTGTTTATCCTAGAGATCAGCGGAATTGGACAATGGGCCACAATATATTATTTGGCAGATGGTGCTGCAGAGCTGAAGATGTGCAGCATGAGAAGGCATTAAATAATTCTTCTTACTGATAATGTGCATGACCTCTAATTGTATTTATCTGAAAAAAATAAATAAATCTACATAGCTCTTACTGGTAACCACTTAGTAGTCACGGGAAGCTCTCCAAACTTTACATAGCTGCTTGTCACTGAAATACAAAAGATATTAAAATAGCAGTTCCTGGGTAAAAGGGAAAAACACTGCAGATTAAACATTTTGTTTGTGCTGTATTCTGCCCTTTAACTCCACATTACCTACTGTTATGCTTTGAATTGATATATGTTTGTATGCACAGTTCCTGCACACTGTGGTGCATTATTAAAAACAAACAATGATACAGGGTTCATGTCAAGTCAACAGCTAAACTGCAATATTTCTATGCTGTGTAGTTTTTCTTCAAAGCTTTGTTTTGTACAAGGTTAGCGCAAATAGAATTTTTCTAAGTAGAATTTGTTTTGGATTTGGGTCAACCTTGAGTTTAAACCGAACCCAAGCTGTTTGTAGTTTGCTGAATGAGCAAAATAATTGACCAAATTTGGTCAGTTCAACCGACCCAAACTCTGGCTACTGCAGGCTGAAGGCATTCATTTAGTGGCAGTATTACTACCATTACTAAATGACAGCTTCCAGATTCTCCCTATTTTGTTTTAAATTGTAAGCAAACCGGGTGTTGTCATTGTCCAAGTGCAATCTCTAAACACAGCAATTGATATTGGATTTATATATACTTTTTTGTACAGTGTCAGTGTATTTTATTTGTCTGTAAATCCTTTTGTGAATATATAATAAGAGGTACTATTCACTTGGGGGAGAATATTGGGGCATCTTATTTTTAAAGGGCTTCCAGATTCCCTCTCCTGAACTATGACACGCCACATGCCCCCAACCTTGCCTAGCTACCCCTGATATATTTTTTTAAACCAAATACTACCAAATTGGCCTTGAAAAAGTCCAGAAAACGATTACAAGATTTGGCTCCAATCAACTTCAGTAGGGTTTAAGTGCTATGTTTGAGGTTTTCAAATTTTTTTCAAGTGTTCATCAAACCTCTAGTGGCTTGGTTGCTCATCCTAAAGGTTATCTTGTTCACTCTTATATTGTCTTTTGTACTTCAGCATTATAACATACCCTCCTACATGGCCAACATCATAAAGTATGAAATATATAACTCACAAATTTCTCTCTTACAATGTTGAGCAAATTTCTGAAATGTCATGCCAATGAAGGGCAGATTGGACCCCTTACCTACAAAGACTGGGCCTGGATGCAGACACTCTGGAGTGATTACATGCGAGCAGCCTCGAAAAGCTGCAAAAGCTGTCAGCCTCCTATTGTTTTCTGTTGGGCTTACAACTAAAAGCTGGGAACCTCTGCTGTATCAATGTGCCCTTAACTGGCAACTGAGGCTTTCTCTAGGGATACTGAAATTGCAATATGAGGCCTACGCCAAGTCAGAGGAAGTTAGTCTCCATTACAAAAGTGCTATCAAATCAGAGTCAATAGACAGGTAGAGGTGCTGCTATATGAAGGTAGTAGGTGTCAAGTACTATTGATGTGACTTCTTCTTAACCCTTTTCCACTTCCAAATTCACCTTCTCCCCTACTTCTTCTCTCCTTAATCTTCTACCTCCTCTTCCTTCTATGTATTTATGACACAAGTAGTGACTCTGGAGACCTGAATTTTTTTTACTCCCCATGAAATAGATAAAGACAGGCTCTCCATAGTGTGATCCCAATTAAAACACCAGTTTAATGTGGTAAATGCACTTACAATGAAAATATGACAATCAGGCACTTCATATCATATAAACAGCTCGTATTCCAGAATCCAAGATGGCTGCAGCGGGATCACGTATGAGTAGTGGTGTCTGTTCCTTCTCTACTAGTTTCGTCAAAGATGATGTCATCAGGAGCAATGTCATCTTTTTCATAATACTATGTCCGACTGAGTATATATGTATAGTGATCTGATATAACGCAGCAGTACCATCGTTTGATATGTGGTTTTGAGGAAAGCTGGATATCTTGGATTGATACACAAAGTGCCAGTTGACCACTCTTAATTGGGGTTCATATGATTCTGGTCAGCCTCCCTTTGCTGTACACTGAGGTACTATATGGTTCATCATTAAAAAGTTTTGGTGGCGTTTGGTATCCACATCTGTCATTTCCCTCATAATCGAAGAACCACTGAATTCAGTTTTTGACTTCACATTTAGATTCCTTTATTTTTTCAATTTGTGGTGACACATACGAGTTTGATTTACTTGCATTGCACTACTGAATTACACATACATTTTAATTTATCTTAGCACTGCACTAGTGTTTGTGAGGTTTATTATACTATGTATTATGGTATTGTGTTAGCTGCTATGTTTTTTGACATCTAACAGAGTCCTAGCACTTTTTTTCGTTCTCATTTCTGAACTATATATGATATGTGTGTGTTTTTTTTGGTAAGAGAATGCCAAAGTGTCCCTGGATGTCTAGAGGTAGACTACAGCTCTGAGGGCTCTACCTGACTGATAAAGCAATACAAGAATAACCTTTTTTATTTTACCAGTCTAAGTTGCTCAAGTGAATTTGGGAGCAAAATGTAACTATTCAGTGGTTAATTGAATTCATTTGGCTTTACTAACAGAAAATATTGAAGAAGATTGTGGTCTTTTGATTCAAATAAATCATGTGGACTTTGGTTTGGGTATTATATTTTCATTAGATAATGCAACAATTACTGCTTCTAGAAACCATAATTGTGGCATAAATATAGATACTCTGTACATGTCTATTGAGTAATTTGTAAAAGGCTTCTCATCTTGTTTTTGTACAAAGCATAATTTCTTTTTTTTCCACTAAATGACATTGTAAGTGGCTTTAATGTCTCCATATGACAAGCAAAATAAAATTGCTAAGTTAATGGTACATAATGAACATTTTTATAGTAAATGGGACACAGTAACAAGATAAGTAATTTGCGAAAAGAAAGAAAAAAGAGAAAAGGGATTAATTGTATTTTTACATTCTATTAATTGTGGTTATGGTTCTGTCTTGCATCAGTATTCTGTGGGTGATGGATATGGTGGAGTAAATTAAAAGTTTTATTTTAGAGTAAAATATTGGACAAGGAGAGAGAGAGAGAGAGAGAGAGAGAGAGAGAGAGAGAGCGTGTTTGGTAAATGATAAGCTTTGAGAGCAAAAGCATAGCAATATAAGGAATAAACTCTTCTTGAAAATAAATAACATAATATTCATTTTATGTGGCATAAAAATGCTTTTGATTTTGTTACTGAGAAATCACAACCACCTTTAAAGTTTGCCGAACAACTCCAGGGGAATGCTATAGAATGACACAGTTTGTGTCTAATCAGGCAGGACCATGCACTACACAGTTTTTGGTAGATCATAAGAAGATTGAACAGTCAGATTTAAATGTGTGTAGTGAGCCTAAAGCGATATTAAACACTAAACCAAAAAAGTAAACTATTGCAGCTTAAGAAAAGCTTATTAAGAGAAGGTTATTGGAATTCAAATAACAAAGGAATTCAGAAAACAGTCAGGTTTTACTACTGACTACAAGAGATTTACTGTAAGAGGTATTTGAGCCCCCATAAAATGGGAAAATGGTGTCAGCAGAGGTGTCCGAGTGTGAAAGAGAAGCTGAGAAGTGGATTCTTCATAAAATTGAAATGTATTGCTCACAGAATAGTATACAACACCGTTAATGTGTTTCCTGGCACAATACTGGCCACTTCCTCTGGATGGTGCATAAAACAATTTAACCACTTACTGCCTGCCAACAGTACATCTACTTCTGGCAAGCAGCTCCCCCCGGGCTCAGCGATGTACCCATATGTTGCACCAAACTTCCGGGTCTACAGGCATGCATGCGTGCGTCCCCTACCTCTCCTGCTGCAGTTGGACACAACACGAGTCTGTCAGCATATTACAGGCTATGATTTTGGCTATATACCTACTGATCAGCTGTGGGCAATCAGAACACACAGACTCTGGCTGGATTTCTCTTTGCTTTTACTTACAGATCAGAACTGAAAGCAAAGAGACCCAACCAGATTTGTAAGTAAAAGCAACACACATACACTTACGTACACATGTTAGGCACATATTTAATTGCCCTCCTGACCATTACTGTCACTTAGCCAGTGCCACTGGTACGGTGTACAGAGTATAGTATTACCAATGATCACTGTATTAGTTTAGCTAGTGACGTCAGAACTATACTAGTGTCCTCAATAGTATATTGTCCCCAAAAAGCAGTGTTAGAGGTGGGATTTTATTTTCCATACCAAACACATGTGGTAGAATACATTTTGGCCTACATTTATGAAGAAATTTGATTTTATTGGACATGTCTTATTACAGAAAGTAGAAAATATCTTTTTGTTTCAACATTTTCAGTCTTTTTTTGTTTATATAATAAAAAAATTAAAAACCCAGATCAAATTCCACGAAAAAAAGCTCTATTTGTGTGAAGAAAGTATATCAATATAATCTGAGTACAGCGATGCTAACCAAGCAATTGCCAGTTAAAGTGGCACAGTGCTGAATAGCAAAAAAAATGCCTTGATCATGAAGGGGGGAAAACTTTCTGGAGGTAAAGTGGATAAACAGCTGTGATCTGTCTCTCCTGATGTTTGTTCGTGTGCTGCTGAAAGTGGCCAGTGCAGTGCCACAAAACTCATTGACAGTATTTTGTAATATTCTGTGAGCAATGTATATTGAAGTTATAAAGAACCCACTTCTCAGCTTCTTTTTCACATTTTGGTGCCGCTGCTAACACCACTTTCCCATTTTTTGGGCCTTAAAGACCTCTTAGTGTGAATACGTTGTTATCCTGAGACCACAGAGTGTAGGATCATCCTGATCATCCTACCGAGCATCGAGTGTGACATTTCTGTGCCCAGGGACATATTCCCTGCAGGCTTTCACTATCAGTTGTCCGATCACCCATTAGGGAGCTCAGCAACTTCAAAGATGTACATTTTACCTTCTTTTCCTATAATTCATCCAATTATCTGTTAAACGACTAAACCATGTGGATCGTCTATTGACTATAGGTATAGTTTAATGATAATTTTATGTAATACTGTGTATGGTCTCCATGTTGATTTTTTCCATTTTCTTTTATTCCCCTTTTTTTCCTTTTTTTTTAATTTATAAATTGTAAATCTGTAGTTTGATCACTTGCCCGTTTTATATCCCTTTTTCTTTCTTTTTTAGGTTTTGCCCTGTGATGAATTGCTTGCATTTATTTGCATTAATATGTTTGTGATCTGTGTATCCCATATGATGGCATTACAGTATAGTTGGGTGTCTATTGTGACTGCACAGACGCAAAGGGTGTTTGCCCGGGGGGTAAGTATTAACTTCTGGGCAGTAACGTCACGGCTCAGCTGTGTTTGTTCCAGGATGAGTGCCTGTCTTCCCCTTTGTTCCATCTGTTTCACTGCTGGACATGACGTGATCCAATACTGGGTTCCAACTGATTTATTCAGCATGGTCGATTTTCATTTCAACCACTGGGTCCTTTCATGTCCACAGTGAAACCGAACCAAGGATGCATTGGTCCTTTGACTATAGGTGGCGCTCTTCCCATTGTCTCAGTGCTGCAATTTTATTTGGCGCTGGGTCCCTGTGGATCTAGCTTGACTGAGTTCTCTCCTGGTGCATGCACGGTATTAGCCGATTGTGTCCGTGCCCCGCTGGTGACGTCAGACTCCGGATGGACGGGGGTATAAAAGGCTGAAGTCTTGGTGAGATTCTAACTAAACAATAATGGAATTTCCAGAATTTGTTGGCTTTGGCTATATTAATTAGTCGCTAATCTTTGTTATTATGGTTTGTGGTATTTGCTTTGACCCAGTTTGGTAACAACAAAACCATATTAATGGCAATATTGAACCTGTTTAGCACTCTTGTGAACATTATTTATAAATCATTGTGGTTCTGCTTTATAATCTTTTGTAGCCCTGCCTGTATTTGTTCATCTAATTATTTTTTTTTTTTAATGTCTTTATGTATTATTTAGCTTAACAAAGCTGGTATTGACTTTCTTCCAATATATGGGTGCCCTCTTGTGGTCCTTTTCTGAATTTGCATAGTGAGTACTAGATTCATTAGTGGAGAGCTAATGGTCCATTTGTACCCCGTGTGGCCACTTAGGGACCCCAGTTGATGCCAATGTAAGAACAACTACTGTTTAGAGTTCTCTATAAATAAAAGGAACGATGACTAACTGGGTAAGCATGATTGGGCATAAAATGTAGATGTAACTAAAGTAAATATTGTTGTGATGTTGTTTGGTAATTTGTTTTTCTTTTTGTATGTTTTTTCTATATGTAGTTCTGGATAATCAGTGGTCATTTCCCCTGAAGAAGCCCCCCTGGATGAAACATGTTGGGACCGACAAAAAAAATTAATATACCACTGTAAAATTGTTGTGAACCACACCATGTATCTATTTGGAGTTTTTATGAACAATACTTTTTTAATCCTTGTTATTCAAAAAAGTGTGGCTAAATTTTAAAGCTCTATGTGAATGTATTACTGTTAAGCACCTTAAAAATTCCTAATTTATTCAGTTTATTAATTTTAATATAATGGGATGATGGTACAGATATACTCATATTGAAAACCTACACTGCTAATCTATACACTACACCATATGGAACTCTCCTGTGGCCAGTCTTGTTATCCCCTTTTTTTCCTTATCTTTGCAGGCACCCCAGTTATACAGGAGGTTTAAATCACTGGCAAACAGAAAAATTGTAAACCACCCCCATAACTCCTCCTCAGCATGCCTCAGCTTTTAGCTAATGTTCTACAAGGTAGGATTCCTTGTCCTCATCTGAGCTGGAGAAAATATTTTTTTTTTCCTAGTCTTCCTGGCTTCATAGAGATAATTAATTGGTGACTTGAAATTGGGTCTTTTAGAGCTCTTACAGTTGCAAAAACATTTCAGTTACACCCTCTATTGACAAGCTAGAGCCTCTCCAATAGCTGGAACCCACCTGAGAGTGTGCCAAAATTTCACCTTTTGAAAGGGATGTAAATTGAATCACTAAACCTTTCACCCTGAACCAAATTATCCGATATGTATATATACAGTATCCTAAAGAAGCAAACTAACTGCAAAATGTGTTGATCTTAGACTCCCTGTTTTATGAATAAGAATAAAACGAGTAAAAGTTGGCTTCAGCTCTTGTTCTCCCCCTGTAGAGAACTCCTCAGATGTGTTTCATCCTTTTAGGGGCTTATTAATAAAGACCTTGTCATTAGCAAGCCATAGCTAACCAAAGTAATGCTCCTACTTCAACACAGCAGGTCAGTGGTGGGGTAGCAGGAATTCCACTCTTCTGCTTCATTTACTTCAGCAGCTATTCTTAAGACTTCAGAGCCTTACTCCCATTCAGGCTATAAGGCTTGAAGCCAGAGGTCAGGTATCTCCTATAACAAGCTTTCTGTATGAAGGTGCACCCCCATTTCTGTAAGTGTGTGTGGGGGGGCTTTTTTTACATTATAATGGGTCTTTGGGTAGTTTGCCTTTTTGGCATTTTAGTGCTCATATGACCCTTTTTAGACCACAGGTTAACCCCCTGTGCCTGGCATCTCTTTCTTTTTCCCAGCATCTTTATGCTACTACACTAGGCATTGTATTTTTCCAGACCTTCCTGGGTTTTACATACCCTGGAGCTCTTTGTTTCTGTTCAAGTGGGAGCTTGACTTTGAGAGTTGCACCTCACATGGACTTACACTCCATTCTTCATGAAAATGATATATTCTCGGCTTCTGCTGCACCTCACATGGTACTCCTCAGCATCCCCATCTCCAAAGAGACCATCTGACCTACTAGGCTTACTGGGACCAGTTCATATTGCTCCCTTCCCTAGCAAGGAACGAACTTCTCAGTTTTACTTTCTGAGGCTCCTGCTATTTTATGAAACACTGGTCCTTATGTCTTCCCTAGTGCCTTTTTATGGCATACTTATTGTGGAATGCTCAGATATCCTGCCCTAAAAATGGTCATTTTTACAGTTGCTGTCAGAGACCTTCTGAAGGGCCTAACACCTGCATGCATTGACTGGATAGAGACTTTCAGGTGTTTAAAGTGTTACGAAACCGACAACAGTAAAAATCAGTCTGTATATACACTAAATCATACTTGTTATATTCACTGTGCAACCTAATGGGTTAATCCTCCGCATTATGTAACAATGATGTTTGGTCCCGTCTTCTCTGATCCTCCCCTTCTTCTACTGTCCCCCATCTATTTGCTGTGTATTTGGTGTGTATTTCTTGGGAGAGTACACGTGATCAGCAGAGGGCCAATGAGTGCTGTCCAGACAAAGGGTCAGGGGTTATGCAGCTTCATAGGACAATCAGGGGAGAATTAAAACTCCCCCTACAAGCTATAACTAGTACTCTGCTGGACACTGATAGAAGTCACAAGACTGCTTTAAAGGCTGATGAGAAATGGTATTTAGCAGTTTTATTCACTAAAATAATTGAATTTCCATGTTCTGTGTACTGTGGGAGAGCAGATAGAATGAGTGCAGGGTCCTGAGTTCAGTAACACTTTAACTTTGATAAGTATTGGTCACCAACAGGTGGAGCTGTTTAGGTTAAACCTATGCTTAAAAAGTCTACATGTTTCAGGTCATTTTTTTTAACCTACAAGTGAAATCCGCCCCCTTCTCCTTTAGGTGCTTGTAGTGTGTTTTGAGAAAACATCCTAATGTACTCTCCCCTTCTCTAACTAATTCTAGTTCATTTTCTAGGGGGCCTGGACTAGGGAAAGGAAAACAGATGATCTGTATGAACCAAAAAAGTATCTGGCTTGACCCACCATTCACTAGGGCTGAATCGGATGGTCTCTTCCCCTACCATAGAGGGACTCCTTTTGTTGGGGTGCCTGAATACTTGAGACATAAGTAAGTTTGGATTACAATGCTGAGGGATCCCACTGTGAGACAGCTTCCTGATCTAGACTCTGTTTTATATACCCTAGGTGTTGCATGACCTCCACCTTCAAAGGTTTTGGAGTTCTCTTTTTGACAGGCAAAGTGGTCTGATCTCTAGGCTGAATGACACAAAAAATGTTATTATCTACCACACTGCCTTCCTTAGACACAATGCAATGCAATCTGGCTCTCCTCAACTGGTAGTCTCCACACAAAAGTAGAGGTTAGGACACTTACATTCGTCTTGTTTCCTTCAAGGCAGGTAGAGCCATTGCCAGAGGGATTTGTGATTCCCTGGACTGTCAGCAGACAGAATATGCTGGGATCCTGCTGCAGGTACCTCTTGTTAGAGATAGAGTACAACAGAGACCTTAGTTCATCTAGAGATAGGTCCTCCTTTTGTGGCTGACCTGTAGCCTCCTGTGAAATGTTTTCCAGATTCCTTCCTCAGTTCTATCCTTAATCAGGTGAATATGCTTAGAACTGTGATTGAGATTCCTTTTCTTTGATCCATGGCCGTGGATGCTTTGCTGGATTGTGGTAGGTCAGATGGTTCTTAGAAACACGTTCTGAATCAAGGTTGGAAAGGTTCTGTAGAGTTCCTATATCAAGCCCCCGAGACACTTTTGGGTGTTAAAATGGATGGGTTTTTGCTTATCCTCTTGTTCTTCTGGTGTTCGCATGCACTAGTACGAGGTTGCAGTATAATTTTATCCCTGCCCACCATTGTAGGCTACCTCTCATACACCCTACCCTTTTTCTTTAGTCAGGCTGACTTTATGGCTGGTCACAGTCTCAGGCACCATTTAGCTACCCTTATGGGAAAGTATGCTGTGAGGATTCTTACATTCCTAGGATATCTTGTTGTGAAATTGGTTGTCTGGCCAGGAAACCTAATTCCTATCATTAAACTTTACTTTTCTGAATCCTAAGGGAAGTGTAGGGCTTGGGCATTCACATGTAGACTGACTTGCTGTCTCTTGTGGACCCAATTTTGTCTGAGATTCCCTCTGGGAATCTGTTTTCCTGGGAATCTGTCCCTATGTTATTTTTGTTGACCATATCACCTTGATGGTCTGTTTCTTCCTTATCAAGAATTAATGCTATTCCACCTGTCTTAGTGGGTTTTTGGTTTCATATCCTCTTGCTGGTGCAAGCTCAGTGTTCCTTTTTGTGGAATCATTCCTGATCTCTTATGTCCTGGTCTTGAGCACCAAGTTGATCCTATTTGGTCTTTCTTTGGTTGTTGGCAGATTCCTCTGTCCTGCAGGAGACTTATCCTCACTTGGTTCAGATTTGATTTTGGAGCTTAAAGTGCTACTAAACCCCCAACAGTAAAACTACCCTGTATATGCAGTAAAGCTTGCTTGTTATAATCACTGTGGAACCTAAGGGGGTAATCCTCTGCATTGTGTAAAAAGGCCATTTGATATTTTCCTCTCTGTTCCTCCCATTTTTCCACCTCTTATCTCCTGATAAGACAGATTGAAATGTAGGCATTTGAACATGCTCAGTTTGGTGTGGATTGCTAGAGAGATTTTTTTCATTATTGAGAGAATGCATGTGATCAGCGCAGAGCCAATCGGCACTGTCCAGACAGAGGTCAGGGGTTTTGCATCCTCCTAGAGCAGAAATAAACTTCTCCTACAAGCTTTAGCTAGTGCAGGGCTGGACACAGATAGAAGTCACAAGACTGCACTAACTGCTGATTAGAAAAGGTATTTAGCAGTTTATATTTACTAAAATAATTGCACTTCCATGTTCTGAGTACTGTGGGAGAGCAGATATAGTGAATGCAGGGTCCTGGGTTTAGTAACACTTTAAGGTAGTCCTAAGTTGCAGATAGTTCCTAGTTTCTTCTTGGATCTGTTAGTGACTGTTGCCTACCCCTCATTTGGACTCCTTTTGGACATCCCTACTGTTTGTTGATTCTGTTTTTCCTCAATGGACTCCAAGAAATACATTTTAAGTTTAAATACAAAACTTATTTTCCATGTCAGACTTCATATTTACCATGAAAAAAGCAATCATTTGCTTTTGTAAACACAGTTTTGGGATTTGAGCAATTCACTTTCTTCTAATAAAGTAAAACAAAGAGGCATTTTGCAGTGTGTACACCAAAATACAAAATACAGTAAATAAATTCAGTTTGATACAATCCTACTCTTTAAACATGCACCTGCAGCAGATGGCGTCTATTTTATATGCTCTTGTTATTTTGCTACAAGGATTTTCAATCCCAGTTGTCAAGCCATAAGCACTGACCGTGAATGTTAAAACACACATGCAGCATCGCCAATGGCATAGACACTTCCTCTAGTATTGTCTTATTGCCGTCAACATGACTCAACTTAACCCTTTACCCTTTGTTGTTTTTAAAATGTCACAGTTACTCACCAAATGCAGCCTAATTTTTCTAGCATCTGTTTCCAGCATCGCCACTGGCTTTCATATAACCCTGCTGATTAAATTATTTTAGATTTGTCTGCAAGAATGTACTTATCATGATTAACAGCACCTTTTAAAACAAATGGTTTCTGTATTTAGATCAAAGAACATAAGGATGAATATTGGCTTTTTAAAAAGATACAAAATGGCAAGATAAGTAAAATAATCCAATAGCTGCAAATAAGAAGCAATTTTTGGTTAACTGCACAATCAAAGGATCGTGTATGATTGGCTGCTATGGATTATTGCATACAATTGATCTGTGCACTGCCAAAGAAATGAGCTGATTTATATAAAAGGAATACTAATATATTTTGGAAATGTTTTGTCAAGAAATTCAAGGACTATTAGAAATGATGAGTTTTTCTACTTTATCCTTAAAAGATGGTTTCCATGTCTATCTGAATAAAGTTTTTTTTAGCTATATCTTCATTGTAACATAGACCCTCTTCGTTGCCCTTTTTAGTATGTAAAATGGTTCCAAATGCTGAAGGTTTTTTACCTTCATGCATCCTATGTATGAAGGTAAAAAAACCTTAGGTGCGCAGCTCCCCCCAGCCCCTACTAATACCTTAGAGAGATCTGGATCCAGCAATGTGCACGAGAGCAGCAGCCCTTCTGGGTCTTTCCATCTTCATCAGCTTAGACACATTGCTCCTGGTGCTGTCAATCACAGACCGAGGGGGGGGGGGGGGGCAAGCAACATTCTGTGTGTCTTATGTACAAGTAGAAAGCGGCTTCCTATGGAGGCACTCTGCAGGGGGGAGAGCCTCCAGAGCACCAGCGGGGGGACCTGAGAAGAGGAGGATCAGGGCTACCCTTTGCAAAACCCTTACAGAGAGCAGGTAAGCATAACATGTTTGCTATAAAAAAAAAAATAAGCCTTTAGTATCACTTTATATTTAGACATTTTACATTATTATAAGGTTAAAAAAACTATACAGCATAGGTACACACAGAGGTGGCTCGGGAGCGAGCAAGTGTGAGTGCCCAAGAGCAAGCAGATTGCTCTGAGGGCATTCAGCAGAGGTAGGAGCCAGGAGCGCCAGTGGGGGACCTGAGAAGACGAAGGTCAGAGCTGCTCTGTGCAAAACCATTGCACAGAGCAGTTAAGCATGACATGTTTCTTAGAAAAAAAATCTGAAGCTTTAGTATCCCTTTAAGTTTTTGATAGAGTACAGCAGGAGCAAAGAACATTTTAGCTTAATTTGAAGAGTCCAGGTAGCCCTGATATGCAATGGGGTTATTTACTAAAGTTTGAGAGTGCAAAATCTGGTGCAGCTCCACACAGCAAAATTCTTCCTATAAGGTTATGGGGGAGATTTACGAAAACTAGATAGTGCAAAATTTGGTGCAGCTCCGTATAGAAACCAATCAGCTTCCAGGTTTTATTGCTAAAGCTTAATTGAACAAGCTGAAGTTAGAAGCTGATTAGCTACTATGCACAGCTGCACCAGATTTTGAGTCAAAAAGAAAACTGCCAAATGCCAGATTGAAAATATCAAAAATAAAACTATATAAAATGGAATATATTTAGGACTAGGGATGAGCAGGTGTATCACTACTTATAAGGGTACTGGCATTAATTGATGATATTTTTTTTTGTTATTCTTGCAGTAAAATATGCTGCAAAAAAAAAACATTTATGAAAGAAAAAACATTTTCCAGTAACTCCCATTTCCCTGTGGGCTTTTATTTGTAAATGGTATGCCACCCTCACAAAGGCCCCCCCAAAATACATAGCAGACCCTTAAAAGGGGCCCCATATTATTGTTTTTTTAATTAAAAAACAAAAAACAAGCTGGCAGGTAAATTTCATTTACAAGCAGTTTAATTGATTTTTTGTTAATAGCACTTTGCTTTAGTACATTGTACTGTATACAGTATATGTTACAGGTGCACCACTTTCCAGGCAGGTTTAGGGCATCCCCAAGTATAAAGGCATTGCTTACTCTCAAATGTTTTTGTTATTTTAACTAGGTATTAGTGTAGTTTTATTCCCCATGTTGTTTGTTTGTCTTACTTTGCAATGATGGGTTTACACGTGGCTGCAGTTTGTGGTGTCATGGATGATTGATTCCTTTATGTCCATGTACTTGCCGGAGGTACAAGATAACTTTCTGTTCTGGAAAACACAGAGTCCGATACCTGCATTGCCATTTGCTCTGTGTCGCATCACAAATGTGGGTGTACTAATGTGATAAAAAGCATCTTCTAGCTGCGCCAGTTAAATTTCTGTGTGTCTGTGAAAGCTGTGCCTGTTTGTCTCTATGTCAGAGCTAATTATTGTGAAGCTCTCCCCTGGACCAGAGTTGAGCTAGCCATATATGGTTAGGAAATAGTTTGAAAAACTGCCGTATTTGATAAAGATCTGTTAAACGTGCATGTACCATCCTTGTGACAAAATTTCCCCCTCAATAGTTGACATGTTATCAATCGTTAACAACATAAATGGTAAATGTTTCATTAAACGGCAGAAATTACGTAAAGGTTTTTTGACCTTTGTGAACACTCCCATTCACCAACTGTATTTAAAGAAAGATCCTTCTTTTCGTTGCTTGTACTTCCGGGGTTACATTTTAGCACACACATGCACTGTAGGTTTTTTTCAAACTGTTTCCAATTGATTCCTCTACTAATGTTTAGAAAATCGATTCTTTTTTCCAAAATAAAGTTTATTGAACAGAGGAAATAAATGGTGGATACAGATAATAGGGGTGAGGTACACAAAATCCAGAAAAAGAGCATTCTCTTAATTGCCAAACAGCTAATTGCAATAGTAAGAAAATATATCTTGTGGCACTTGAGTGCTAAATATGTGAGAGTGGAGAGAAAAAAAGAAAAAAAAAAGACGAACCCCCCCCCAAAAACAAAGTAGTTCCAGAGTAACTGTCTATATGGTAGCTAGATATCAGCTATAGTGATTAAAATGTGGTTGGAGGCGGAAATGAAAACTTGCATACATAACTCTAAGTTTAAATTTAATACTTTGGTTAAGTATTGTATCATTATGTGACAGGGTTGATATAAATGCCGTAAAGGGTTGTCTGCCAGGACTTGTACGTGGCCTGCAGTATCAAGTCTCAGAAGAGTGAGAATAGTAGTGGTATGTATTGGAAGGTCTGGATTTGAAGGTAGGTACTCTTATAACAGGGAGATGAGTGCAAAAAAATAAGGGAAAAAAAGGGGACAGGACGGGAATACATTTACCACCATCAGCTGGTTAATATGCCATTATTTATTAGTGTAACTACTTACTTATGTTCACGAGGAAGCTATGGGTGAGAACGGTGTTTCATAGTGTGAATGCGGAGTATGTGGACTATTCTGTTCTATCGTTTGGTGTAAAACTTCCAGAGTAAGGAGATAGTCTCCCGGGGGCATGGAGAGTAATGTATGTATTCCGGGTTACTAATCCAGTTCCAGTTCTATGGGGGTTTTCTCATTTTCTGGAGGTAGTCTTCAGAAGTTTGGAAGTGGAGCCAGCATGCCCATGTGGAAGTAAATTTAGATGGCGAGTCTTTTGACACAGAGATTATTTCTTCCATTTCTGCTATTTTTTTAATCCGTTTGTACCAGTTGGATATGGATGGGGTTTTAGATGTTCTCCAAAGTGTTGGTATGCACATTTTGGCTGCATTTACCATGATCATGGCAACAGATTTAAAGTAAGGGGATGAGGGAGAAGAAGTGTAGTGGAGAAGGTATTGTGCTTGGGCAAAAATCTAGTGAGTGGGTGGTTACCCGAATTGTACGTTCATGTACTTTTGTCCAAATGGTTGGATGAGTGGGCAGTCCCACCAAATTTGTAAGAAAGTCCCTTTTTCTTGGTGACATCTCCAGCACTGGTCAGAGATATTTGTGTTAAATTTGTGAACAAGGGATGGTGTTCGATACCACCGTGATAGAATTTTATAATTATTTTTCTGAATAGATACATTGATGGATCCTTTATGAACATGGTGGTGTATTTGTTCCCAATTTTCTTCATTCAGGTCTAGGTGTAAATCATGAGCCCATGTTTTACATTCTTTCCCTGCATCTGCAGATTTAAAGAAATAGACCCCAAGCATTGTTATGGCTTTAGCAAAGTGTCTAAGTTGTATTTCCAGGGTGAAATTTGAGAATTGGGCCACTGAGTTTTGATGTTGTCACGTTCAAAGAAGGAGTCTACTGTAAAGAAGTGATGAAGTTTCAACTCTGTGTCTGCTGTTTCTTCTAAGAAGAAGCATTCAGTCATTCGTGGTTGGAAGTCTTGGTTCAATAATATAGGGATCATCAGGGCTGGCACTTTTGAGATTCCAACTGTGGAGCAAGTTGTTTTGAAGCATTGTACGGTTGGGCCTATCAATGGGTGTTTTCTCAAATCTTTAGTGATGTGGCAATGGTAAAGCCAAGGAGTGGAGCTTATAGGTGTCTCAGAGAAAGAATTTTCTAGGTTAACCCAGTCTTTAGTCTGATGATGAGTAATCCAGTTGATTATATGGGCTAAGTGAGATGCCCAGTAATAGAATTGGATGTTTGGGAGGTTGTTCCTCCTTTGGATTTGGGTGCGGTGAGTTGGTTATAGCTAATTCTTGGGCGGCTTCGTTTCCAGAGGAAGACAGAGCAGGCTCATTTGTATGATAGGAAGAAAGAGGTTGGCAGTTTAATGGGTATAGTTTGAAGGATATATAGAAGACGGAGTAGGACGCTCATTTTGATGTTTTTAAACTAGTTCAGTTGTGGGATAAAAGTGCCTATAAGGTTAGATTAATCCGACAGCTGGGTTAGACCAGCTAACCTGCTCTTTGATTTGGGGAGGTGGGTGTTGGAGAGTTTCAGCTTGAGTTTGCAAACTCTGTTGTGGTGGGAGGTGGTAGGTCATCAAGAGATGGTAATATAGCCATATCAAAAAGAAAAGGTTTTATAAGTGTAGAGTTGAGTAGAGCAAATGTGGGTGCATGTGGGAAGTCTGGTAGTGCAAATGTAATGGGTTTAGAAGTAGTTGAGGGTTGGAGCATTTTGAGTCATGGTGGCTCTTTCCCTTATCTCATCCGTAACTCTGGTATATGGAGGTATTAACCACTTGCCTACTGGGCATTTATACCCCCTTCGTGCCCAGGCCAATTTTCAGCTTTCAGCACTGTCGCACTTTGAATGACAATTTCGCAGTTATGCAACATTGTACCCATATGTATTTTTTTCCTCCAAACAAATAGAGATTTATTTTGGTGGTATTTAAGCGCCACTGGATGTTTTATTTTTTGTGCTATAAACAAAAAATTTGAAAAAAAGTTTTTCTTTGTTTCTATTATTACATTTTGCAAACAGGTAATTTTTCTCCTTAACTGATGTGCGTTGATGAGGCTGCACTGATAGGCAGCACTGATGGGCACTGATGAGGTGGCAAGGATAGGCAGCACTGATGAGAGGGCACTGGTGGGCATTGATGAGGAGGCACTGATGAGGCACTGATGAGGTGGCAAGGATAGGCAGCGCTGATGGGCACTGATAGGCTGCACTGATGAGGGGACACTGGTGGGCATTGATGAGGAGGCAATGATGATGCTGCACTGATATGCTGCAATGATGGTCACTGATAGGCAGCACTGATGGGCACTGATAGGTGGCACTGATGGGTGATACTGACTGACAGCACTGACTGGCAGCCCTGACTGACAGCACTGACTGGCAGCACTGACTGATGGCACTGACTGGCGCCAATGATGGGCAGCACTGCTGGGCACTGATGGGTGACACTGTTAGGGGGCACTGGTGGGAGGCACTACTGGGCACTGGTGGGTGGCAATGATGGGCACTGGTGGGTGGCAACGATGGGCACTGGTGGGAGACACTGATGGGCACTGGTGGGAGGCACTGCTGGGTGGCACTGCTGGGCACTAGTGGGTGGCACTAATTATCAGTGCTGATGATCAGTGCCGATCTCCTCTGTAACAGCTGCCGGTTATCGGCAGTACTTTTCTTACGCTGTGACAGCATGAGGAAAAGTGCTGCCGATAACCTGCAACTGCATTTACTCTGTGATCTGCTGTGTCATTTGACACAGATGACCACATGGTAAAAGGCAGCTGTGATTGGCCTTTTACCTCATCAATGATGGGCCGGGTGCGTGTCCCTGGGGGTGCGCAGGAGGGTGCATTCTGGGATGACTTCATATGATGCCCTCCCAGAACTAGGTAACTGCACTGTAGCCATCATTCGGCTATAGCGTGGTTACTAAGTGGTTAATGTAGTCATCATACTGCTAGTTGTGTAGTTTATTCTATCCATAATAATAAGGATAGAGTAGGGATGATGGTGCCCTTGAGAACTGTTTAATAGATGGCATATGGTAGGCAATCTGACAATCTTTCCCAAACCGTAGTTTTTAACAGTATTTTGATTCCTACCTGTTAGAGGGCAATTTTCATGTATGTAACAAGAGTATAGTCTGACATTGTAATTAACAAACTTCAGGTCATGGGTATTATGTATCAAATTAATATGTCGTACCACCCTGCTATAAACAAGGAACATTTCAACAAAATGAGGTTATACGTTCATCATAGATAATGTAAAGAGTAGAATGAAGGCTAGGCATTGGCCAAGTAAGTCCAGAGCAAAGTTGGACATTGGTCTTAATTCAGGGGAGGAGGGCAATATATTATTGTCTCGAAGAATCTCCTTCTTGCAAGATGTGGTAAAACCAGTAGTATTGTGGGCTTAGTTGGTCAGATCCAAAACATGTAGTACATAAACAGTGCAAAACACATGAATGTAAACATAAGAAATGTATATCAAATGCAACAAAAGCCATCCTTTCATCAGTGTATAGGCATATAATACCAAAGTTTATATTGAAGGGATAGCATGAAGGATAACATTCTCATTTCTCATTTCTTCCTCTCAGAAACTGACAAATAGTGGTTAAACTGATTCTAAAATCCTACTAGAAGTAGAAAGTGGTGTTCTTTTTTAGGTATAGAAGAAAGCATCTATAACTAACCAGGTCCTGAGTATGGGTTTGTCATATCTTGCCATCTTGAACCAAATGAAAGTGCAAGAATTATATTGCATCATGAGCTCAGTTAAAATAAAGAGTAATAGGATGGAATGTACATCTGTAGGAGGTTAAGATCCTTAGTCATTCTCAGACTACGTTGTGGGCTGTGAGGTGCAGACATACCTCCCATGTGGGTTAAGGAGGGTATTGAGATGTGCTGGGTGGGCTTTTAGTAGTAAGTTCCCATATGTCTCTTGAGTAACAGAGAAGCACATAGTGTTGTTTGAATGGCATAGTATTTCAGGTTGTAGCTTCTGTAAATGTGTCCCCAGTGGGATCAGTAAAGAGCTTACAATATGGGTAAGTAAAACTCCAGGAATTGCACAGAGAAAAGTTTGATATCTATTGATCTCTAGGTAGAGCTAAGGTGGTAGGGCAATTGCAGAAAGTTGTACAGGACAGCGCGGTCTGCCGAGTGTAGGACTGGTATATAATAATGTACTCGCATCTATGTATCAGAAAGCATCATCTGCTCGGTTGTGGCTTCTTGAAGAGGATATAATGGTCATTGGTTGGAATCAGAGTTATTCTCGCCTGGGTTTATGGTGAGCTGGGGATGCGGGCACGCTGCTCCCTCCGGAGGATCGGTGGTTAGCAGGTAGAGGTGAGGTGTGTGTTGGAGAACGATGTCTTCTGTAGTTTGGAGGTCGCCTTCCCAGGTGTTGTGTCTCTATCAGTTCTGTTCAGTTGATGTTCAGAAAGAGGGATGTCCAAGTTCTTCTTTATTCCTTTGCAATAGAAGACAGAGTATACTCATCTCTCATTTACACATTTCTCCTACCTCCATTACAGCACTCTTAGTCTCCTAGACACTTCTGGACATTTAAAATGTCTCCAACTGAGCACTGGTTCCTTTCTTCAATCCTTGCAATGGCATAGGCAGTCAAGGGAAGAAACCTGCATCAGGCAGGAGGCCACAAGCATCTGAAACAGTATACAGTAAGTGTTACAAAGTGCTGAATGCCAACAGAGGATTTTTGAGACTAGAGCTGTAATGGAGGAAAGGTAGAAATACATACTATCTTATATTTCAGGTGAGTAAAGATTTCACATTTTTATGAACTTAACAGGCATTTTTAAGAAACAGATCTTATAAGGAGGGGAGCAGGGGCGGACTGACAACTCATGGGGCCGCCCGGGCAATAGGGGATCATGGGGCCCCAGTGTCCTTGCACACTCTCAAAAAAGCCTATAAAAAGGTACCAGGGGCATTTCATGGGGCCCCCACTCGAATTGTCAGTCTGCCCCTGGAGGGGAGTTATTTTCCTATAGATAGTTGTTTGTTAGGAATGTGACAGACACAATACACAGCCCAATGCGACCCGAGTTTATCAAAAGGTTAGGACTAGGTAGGAGGGATGGGTTTTTAAATTTTGTTATCTTTAAAGGTCCGAAGGTCCCCTACCTACACCATACACCAGTTTGTCATTGGTGAAACAAGAAGTTAACATTCCTTGTACATGTTGGTTACATGCAATTGTTTTACATCTATGGTGGGTAAAACTGTTCTATACAATGTTGAATTTAGGTCTGCTTTAAAGAGCAACTTTACTTCTGTTAAGGAAAAAAAGAAAATGCAATCCCCTCTGGGTGGCCAATGTACTTTGCAGGGATATCACCAACTTTACTTTTTGTTGCTCTGAAGAAATAGCTGTTTGTATCACCATGTCCTTTGGATACTGATTGTGATTGTGAGGGTTTGGTTCAGCATTAATCACCTGGTACACTCTCAGTGTTTATTAAGAAAAGCTACAAGGTCTAAATTTTTTTTAAAGTATGTCACTAAAAGTGAAATTTCTATTGCAGGAGTTGCTTAAAATTTGACAGGTATCTTAGTGAAGGCCTCTGGGGAAATCACACAAGCAGCAAATTACATTTCTGGGTGTGTTCTGTACACCATCCTGTACAGGCAAGCAGATATACTGACCGGTCTGCAGGAGACCTGCTGATCGCTGGTGCAATGCTTTAGAGCAGGGGTCTCCAAAGTTTTCAAACAAAGGGCCAGTTTATGGTCCTTCAGACTTTAAAAGGGCTGGAGTGCGGAGGGTGGGAGTAGAAAATGTTTTGGGCCCAGCATCATTATGAGAATAAACATGGCCTGAGGGATGGTGGTCAGTAGGAGTAAGAGTAGAGCCCCATAATTTGTATTAATGGGAGGAATAGTACCCTATAAGTGTTATTAGTGGAAGAAATAGTGCCCTATTGTTGTGTCAGTGCCCCAATGTCCAGATAAAGGCTAGTAAAGGGCCACATCCGGCCCTCGGGCCGCAGTTTGGAGACCCCTGCTTTAGAGGCTCCAGAAGCAAAAAATAACAAATGCACATTTTTTTACCTGCAAAAAATGTGCATTTATTATTTTTTGTAAAAAGGTGAACCTATCCTTTAACTAAACCTATTTTTGCTGCTTTTCTTTCAGTGCTCATCCATCAGTCTGACTGAAATCTAATTAGACCTATTGAAAGCAATAAACTCACTATGTGGCTGATTTCAGTTTAGCGGTCATGCTGAAGGGATAGTGAATTTAATGCCTAATACAAGGAGAGCTGCTACATGACAGTCCACAAATCTGTATGTGAAAGAGAATCATAGAAATATGGAACAGCATCAATTTAAAAATGTTAGTAACATCAGAAATTACAGGTTACATTAATGCCTCAAAATATATAGTCACTTTTAATATGCCAAAGTTTTTTTGTGTTAGCTGAAATCTGGCTGGTTGTTGTTGACAACACAGACATTTTTCTTCCCCCCGTTTTTTTTTAAATCATCTCCAATGTTACTACACAAAATGTCAAGAGGAGGTTGTAACTCTATTACTAGCATGTAATAAGCTCTATATATCTGTCACAAGACGTCAGCTATATGTCATGTAATTTTTCCAACACGAATCTCAAATGTACCACAGCTGGAAATGCAGAGTGTAATACACAAGAAGACCCAAAGTGTAATATGCTGTTAAGTTTAAAATCAATACTGACAGCACCCAGTATTTTTTGCAAGATAAGTGCACAGGCTATAAAGATACTACTACAGTAAATGTCACATTTATTTCTGAACAAACAAGATAAAACTTAGACTTATCATATTCAGCAGTCAGTTCTCTGATTTGGACAGTTGCATACTAAGTAGTAGGAGCAGACAGCATGACCTTGCAATGTCTGGGTTAGTTTTCTTTTTTGTCCAATAGTATGCATAAACAAAAGCAACCCCAGCCTATTTCATGTCAAATTGCTTCTAATAGCACAAGAAAATAAGTTGTAAAGATGTCATAGGTCATTGTTCCTCATGGGCCAGCATAGCTATCATCTGCTCTCTTTTGTAGGGAGAATCCCTCTTGCAGCCAAATCCTTCTGTTCTTCTTTTGTTCTGAAACTGCTTCTCTTTTAGATTTGATTATAGATCTGTATAAAAATGTTTAATGTAGAAAACAAAATACTCCAAACTTGGTCTGCAGCTGGCCAGTCATGCAAGTTTTGCCATCATCAAGTCAGGGTTTTGGAAGTTTGGCTGGTTCTGCCTTGATGATAACAAAAATCATGTCACTCCCCATGCGTGACTGGAGTTGAGACCCACTGCAGGAGTAACTTGACTACATTCTGGTTATTGCAGGTTGGCTATTAGGAGAGTAGGGGGAAGGAAAAGCAAATCCAATGTATTATTTTGAGCTTGCTTTAATTGACTGTTGCTTATTTACAGTCTCTAGTATAAAGAAAAATAAGTAATAATGTCCACAGTGACTGAATACTGTATTTTTCGCTCCATAAGACGCACCTGAACAAAAGATGCAGCTAGGTTTTAGAGGAGGAAAACAAGAAAAAAAATATTCTAAACCAATGGACTGCAGACATAATACAGGAGATGACCAGAGACTGGGGACATAATACAGGAGATGACTAGAGACTGCAGACATACTACAGGAGATGACCAGAGACTGCGGACAGGGTGCAGGGGATGACCAGAGACTGCAGACATACTACAGGAGATGACCAGAGACTGCAGACACAGTACAGGAGATGACCAGAGACTGTGGACATAGTACAAGAGATGACCAGAGACTGCGGACACAGTACAGGGGATGACCAGAGACTGCAGACACAGTACAGGAGATGACCAGAGACTGTGGACATAGTACAAGAGATGACCAGAGACTGTGGACACAGTACAGGAGATGGACCAGAGACTGCGGACATAGTACAAGAGATGACCAGAGATTGCAGACACAGTACAGGAGATGACCAGAGACTGCGGACACAGTACAAGAGATGACCAGAGACTGCGGACACAGTACAGGAGATGACCAGAGACTGCGGACATAGTACAGGAGATGACCAGAGACTGCGGACACAGTACAGGAGATGACCAGAGACTGCGGACATAGTACAGGAGATGACCAGAGACTGCGGACATAGTACAGGAGATGACCAGAGACTGCGGACACAGTACAGGAGATGACCAGAGACTGCGGACATAGTACAGGAGATGACCAGAGATTGCAGACACAGTACAGATGACCAGAGACTGCAGACTTTTGGGGAGAAGGGGAGGGGGAGCAGGTACCCAAATTTGACAGGTACCCGCTCCCACTTCCGCGGAGTTGTCCTTCCCCCTCCCTTCCTGTAGTCTTCTGGGACACATGACAGCTCCCAAAAGACTACAGGGCCATTCACAAAGCGCAGCGCTTCTCGTGCATGTGCAGTGGGCACCTGGCTGTGAAGCTGCAAGCTGTCACAGTCAGGTGCCCACACTAAAGATGCCGGCGACGGGGAGAGTAGACGGTGAGGACACTGCTGGACCGAGGACCAGGTAGAACCTCTGGAGGTGTGCCGGTTCTGCTGCACAGAACCAAGCAGCCGGCCCGGTATTCTAACACGGTGGCAGCGATGGGGGGAATACGGGCCGGCCGCTCCATATTTGCTCCATTAGATGCACAGACATTTTCCCCCATTTTTTGTGTGTCTTATGGAGAGAAAAGTATGTTAAATATTTGTTTACATTTTTTTATTTGGAAATATAAATGGCTGCTGCAAACAAGCAACTGTCAGTTCAGTGCTTTTAAAGAATATGTTACCCCAACATTTCCCAAGATGATAATGCTCTGATTCACATAGCTGGTGTTGTCAAATCATGGTTTGCGAGCATGCAGACAAAGTATTGCACCTTCCCTGGGAGCTGAAATTGCCAGACCTCAATATCATAGAGCCACTATGGTCAAGATTTGTTTTCTGCCTATGGCATCTCTGAACTTGAACAATTTTTGCATGATGAGTGAAGTCAGATTCCGTTATGCACTATCGTAGACTTATATTTGTCAATTCCCAGCAGAATTCAAGTCCATAATTTTGTCCATTCCCCTGTATTTCTGATGTACTATGTGCTTTTATTAAAAAATATCCTGCTATCTTTGTATTGTGTGTGAAATACCCGGTGATCCCGACAGCCCCCCTGTTCTCTCTTATTTCAAACTGACCACATTATGCATGAGAGCTCATCCATCCCAGTGTGGTCAGTTTTCTGGCAGCGCTGGGAGAACAGCCTGCCTGTCCTCCAATGGCCAAGACCTGTGATGACACCTCCCTCCCTGTACAGCACACACTGAGAATAGAGGGTACATGATCACTTATTAAAAAAAAGGAAAAAAATATTTAGAATTTTTTTTTATTTATACACAAAATATTTTGCCTTTCATTTCTGTTTTAAATTTAATGAGTTGTTTTACAAGGTAAGAGTTCACATATACTCTGACGTTTAAGGAAATCCAAACCCATAATTTATTTTTCAGATTTGTGTAAAGTAGGGAATGGTTAAAACCCCTTTGGCTTATATTTCAGTTTATCATTCTTTTGGACACCATCAGAGAAAACACCAGGTAAGCATCATAATACCATCAGTACCAACATTCCCCCCCAAAAAATGTTTATTGCAAAAGAGTGGGTTATCCTTGGTTGTCAGGATACATACGGGAACTAAATATCAAAGTGGTATATAATAGGTAGATTTAAGCATTGTGGTCTTTCAAAACTCTGTTACTTTTCTTCCTACAGCATTTAAAATTGGTCTTTAAATTGTGCCTGGCACCAGTGGTGAAGTGTCCTTGGCTATGTTTTCCCATTCACAAAACAGACTGTGATGACACAAGAAGGGGGTGTACATACAGAAGAAGCTGTAATATCAATTGCAACTATTCAATTTTAAATCCAATTGTTATGCTATAGGAGGAAAAGAAAACAGAATTGTAACCAACTATGAACATCTCTAAAGCTAATGAAATCATGCTGTTTGATAAAGATGCACATGACAAAAAAATGTGTTTAGTTTAATTTTGAATTAATTTGTTAAGACAATAATTTTGTTTTATCATATTTGTTATGTTAAAATGATTTGTTTTGTATATTCGTATTTGTTTCGTATATTTGTTGTTCCAAATTGATTTGTATTTTCAGAAGTTATTTTGGAAGTTTCAGATTCATTCTTTATGTTGTTATAATATTTCCATGACTTTGATGTGAGTTGCTTGTGACTTCAATGCAACTTTGATGCAACTTGCTTGCCATTTGCTTGCAACTTCAATATTTTGCGACTTTGTCCAATTATAACAATGCAGCTGCAAGTTGCAAACAAATGAAACAAATGAATACAAATTAATTAATTGTTTTCAATATACTTTATTTTGAATTTGTTGAAATTCATTATTATTGTGATTCGAATATTTAGATACATCTGAATCTTCAAATAACAAATATTTATTTTAAATTTCGATTTGTAACGAAACAAATTGCACTTTACTAGTGCTTTAAGATGGGCTTTAATTTCATTATTTGCCCTCTTACAATATAACGATTTTACTGTGCATGAGACAAGATTACATAATAGAACAGTGGGTTGAAAAAAATTATAGACCATATTAATATGAAATGTGAGTAAATTCATGAAAAATGTAAAACTGTAACATAAGTTTAAGAGACCTCTGAAAGATTTTATATTTGCATAAAAATCTGAAATATTGTAGTAATTTTTTTTGCATTCACAAAGCATTTAGTTATTATTGACCAGATATTGGAGCAATGGTTGAGAAGTCTGTCTCTCTTTTAAGTTCAAATGGGTGGTCAAAAAGGAAGTAGAGGCTTTCAAATAAGTGTAAAGTATAGAAATAAGCTTCAGTGAGTAGAGTATAGAAGCAGATATGATTGGCAAGTCCCCCCAGACGACGAAACGCGCAGGAGGAGCCAGCAACGCCATGACGTCACGCCGCCGGAGCATCGTGGAGCTCCGGCGGCCATCTTATGCACTGGTCGGTTAGTCCACACTGTTTTTATTCTACTTGTTGCAAGAATCTTTGTTTGTTTATACCTCAATAAAACCCCATACTATACTACACTATGGAGATGTCTCTGCTTTGACTCCCCTGGGGAGTATTAATTTACAGCCACCCACCTGACCACCGGAGAGGGAGCCCTTACAACTCCCATAGGGCAGTACCTGAGCTATCACCTGAGGGGAACTCTGGACCACCTTGATGTCCTACTAACAGCATCTAGGACCATTGAAGGGAATATACTGAATTCCAGACACTATACAGACTAGCAGATGACATCAGGACAAATATATACAAACGCTCATTAAATTGCGCGTTCTGGTGAGTGCGCATTCTTTCCGCACTTTATATCACAGCACCTTACTAATACGAGGATACAGTCATATGCGAGCACCTGAAGTCACTTCATGTCACCTAATGAACTGTTTATCTAACGATGTAGATACGCATATTACTCATACTGTATTTCCCTTTTAGCGCTGCACTTCTGATTTACATTGTTCTTTGAGGTTTTTATGGTTACCTGGTGCACAGCTGCTATATATATATTTTTTGTGTGTGCGCTCACATATATCTGTTTTATAGAAGCAATTATGTTTTTAACAACATGAGTGGCTTAGAAATATCTTTATCTTTGATTTATCCAGAGGCCTATTCGCAAGTATAGGAATACTTCCCTTGGAGATGGATGATATTGGTTCCTTATCTATTTCTAGGTGTGTCTGCTGTTGGATAAGTCTAAAGGAAGCAATGAAAAGTAAATCAAGGCTACTGGAAACTCCATGTGTTTTTAAAGCAGAGTACACATAGACCAAAAAAATTGTTGCTTTGATAACGCAGTTAAGCTGATTTGAATACTAGTAGTAAAAAAACCTAAGCAACCCTGCAGTTACCAATGACATTTCAAGGGATGGAATTTATATTCTATGAGAAGTATCCCTAGTTCATGTGGCTCCTTCTACCATCTGCCCTCCAGCAATACCCCTGCAGTGTTAAAGCACTTTACAAATTCAGGAAGAAGCCCTTTAATTCATCTACCCATTCTTCATCCATAGAGCACTTTTCATTGATGGAAGCTTATAAGAACGGAGAGCTCAGAATAGGCTGGCATAGTCAACACTCTTGATGAGTGCTTATGACAGGTTCAGCGTCTGTATTTTTGTAACAAAGGAAATGATAAAACAGTTGTTGGTTTTTTTTTTTATCTCTTTCCCATTTTTGAGGTTTTGAACTTACCCTCACTCACAGTGGTCACCAGCACACTAACATAGACAGATACATTATAAAGATAGAACACGTGCGTAACGGTGTTGTATACTTTATTTTAAACTTATAACAATGTAAAATGTCTAAACGTAACGTGATACTAAAGGCTTTCTTTTTTTTAAATGACAAACATGTTATACTTACCTGCTCTGTGCAAGAGTTTTAGGACAAAACAGCCTCGATTCTCCTCTTCTCAGTCCCCCTGCTGGTGCTCTGAGCTCCTCCTCCCTGCTAAGTGCCCCCATTACAAGCCGCTTGCCATGGTGGCACTCATGTGTGCCCGCTCTAGAGCCAGCTCTGTGTGTCCATAAGACCCCACCCCCAATCCCTCCTCATTGGCTGTGATTGACAGCAGCAGGAGCCAAAGGTACCTGCTGCTGTCTCTGAGCCAATGAGGAGGCAAAGAGCCAGGATAGCTGCATACTAAAAGAATGCATGAAGGTAAAAGACCTTCAGGCTTTACAACAGCTTAGTTAAATAACAACTCATGCATTTGATCAGTAGACAAGCATGCTAAAGGCAAACTGCTAAAGGTTCTTGCAACAAAGTAAAATATGAATTAGACACCCTGGTTTAAATTCCAGAAAAGTTTGCCAGCCAATCGCATGATAGCATTCCCTGTTTGATTTTTCTTTTTTTTTTAGAAAATAGCAGATTGTAGATGTTTCACTGAGCTGATGATTGCTGGATTTCTTTACCCTGAAGGCTATTGGGGCATACCCTAAGAACAGTGGTAAATTACATTTTTTCCTGTTAGTCACTCTTGTCTCTGATTCTTCCAACTTAGCCCCTGCCATCAATATTCTTACAATCAGTAACTAATAGACCCTAAATCTTACCCTGCTTAATAACTTTTTAAAGGCAAATTTGTCTTTATTATTTTGCATAAATTTAACAGACATAGCATGAGAAGTATAAAGAACATGTACAAGTAGATAAACAACAAAAAAAAAATCACAGATAAGGTTATGATCCATATGGATGTAAGAAAATGATGCAGTTAAACTGCTAGAGGAAAGGATAACATAATAACATAATAAAGTATCAGGGGGGTATCCCCGGGCAAGATGTCTGAAACAATATGAGAGAACTCCATACAACCAAAAATGTAAACTAAAAAAAAAAGAAAGAGAAAAAAAAAGAAGGGGGGGGGGAGAAAAATGCCAGTGGAAAGGAAAGCAAAAGAGGAGGAGAGAAGAGTGGGGGTTGGGAGACGGGGACATTAGAAAGCCACAGTAGAGTGGTTCCTCAACCAAATCTCACCTAAGCAACCCCGCTGCCCGCATCTCGGCACAGACCGCAGGGTCAAATCGGTGGATAAGCCAAAATGAAAATTAGTCGTGGGAGCAAGACTCAACTAGAGTGCAATAGGGGAGCACATATCTCGGAGAGTCGCAGAGGAGGAGAAATGGAGCCAGATTGACCACAGCAACTTATGTTTATTATAGATATCATTGGTAAACGACAGAATTTACTCCATACGCATGGTATCATTAGGCACGGAGACCCACATAGGGAAAGGAGGGGGGTGGCAATTTTCCAAAAGAGGGGTATAAATTGGTAGGCCGCAGACAGAAAGAAGGGCAACAGACTTTTCTTCTGTGCTGCCTGTGAGCCAGGAAATATAGATAGAAGGGCAAAGGGGCCAAGGACTCACTCTAGATCCGGTTATATACAGCAAAGACTTGTCGCCAGAAGGGTTGTATTTGATCACAATCCTACCAGATGTGGAGCTGTGTACCAACAGCTCTATTACAGCGCCAACAAAGATCAGGTGTAGAAGGAAAGATTTTGTGTATGGAGAGGGGATACCTGTACCATCGAGAAAGAAGCTTAAAATTATTTTCTTGTGAGTAGCAAGAAATAGACGATTTATGAGTAAAGTGGAACGATGTTGACCAATCTTCCACCGAAATGTCCTTACCTGGGTCTCGAGCCCACGCCTTAGTATAGGGAGGGAGTTCAGAGTAAAGAGCATTGTGGAGCACTTTATACTTATTAACTTTTTAATCTATGTGTGACTATGGCAAAATTACCCTGGAACAAAAAAAACACAAATCAGGACTAGAGAAGAGATAGGTTTTTGACAGCTAGCACTGCTACTTCACAGTAGGAAAAGCTGCTATCACTGACTATATGGCAAAGGTGTTGATAGTGGTGTAAGATGAAAGTCACTGAGATATGTTGACATTAACCATTTCAATACCGGACACTTTCACTCCCTTCCTGCCCAGTCCAATTTTTAACTTTCATCGTTGTCGCACTATGAATGACAATTGCACGGTCATGCTACACTGTACCCATACAAAATTTTTTATAATTTTTTTGAGACAGATAGAGCTTTCTTTTGGTGGTATTTAATCACCACTGGATGTTTTAATTTTTGCTAAACAAATGAGAAAAGACTGAAAACATTGAAAAAAAATATATTAGCACTCATGGAGACTGATGAGGTGGCACTTATGGGTACTTGTGGGCACTGATGTGGTGACACTGGTGGGCACTGATGGGCACAGATAAGTTGCACTGATGGGCAGGCACTAATGAAGCTGCACTTATAATCAGGGTGCTGAATATCAGTCCAAACAAACAAACAAACAACCTCCTGTGTTTGACAATCGTTCTCAGATGATGCAGATTCCTATCTCTATATTTTCATTCTGGCTGTTACAGACATGCCACGCTTTGCTACCCTCTCAAGAATGGACTAGTCTGGATAAACTGCAATCATAAAACAAACAAAAGGCACACCAACCTAGTGACCTTCTATCCTAAGATAATGCAGGGGGTGGGGTTCTGGGAGGACATCTAATGATGCCCTCCCATAACTAGATTACCGTTCTGTAGCCATCTTTCGGCTATAGCGTGGTCGGCAAGTGGTTAAACAAGAAATGTTTCTGTCAGTGAATGCATACATGCTGTACTTTAGAAGAGAGGATCATCTTCTATGCAATGATCTATGTACATACAGTATACATAACGTTTAGGGGGGTGGACAGCACCAGCAAGTAAAAATGGTTATTTGTACACACGACCAAATTTGTCCCCCCAAAATTCACTAAAATAATTAAAATATAATATAAAGGGAACATTACTGTTCCTCAAAAAAAAAAAAAATAATACAGCAACCTCAGTCATCCCTGCCCTTTCTAATTTCTGAGCTGCACTATGCGGTGGGAATGAATATTTGGGTGTTGACATCCTAAATAGCTTCCATATCTACAACACAAGAGATGCTAAAGTGGTGTAACCCCTTATTAATCCTGACTTACTCTTACTTATAAAAAGTGGAATTCTAAGTTCACATTAATAGCAATACATGTCCAAGCTGGCAAACTGTGTCACAATGATCCCTTTCTGGCCAATCCCTACTTTAGCTTGCAGATTGGTGACCTTCTATTTGCTAAAATAGCATACTCTTAAGAATATGATCATATAGTGTCAGTATGAGGCAGACAGATATAGCTGGAGATTGTGGCGATTGGACGCGGACAACCATTTTGTTAAGATCTACCATCTTGTATCATACTCTGCAAATGTCATTCTCACTCCGTTCAGTCTTCCCCCTCCCTTTTTTGAATGGCCTGTGGTGTGTGTGTATGCTGGGGTCAAAAGTGCATCAGGCACAGCTGGATACGCTTCATGGTTGTAAACCTAATTACCTGGTCCCATGATGTCTGTCAGACTCTTACCTTGGCCTGGTCGTAAAGCTATAAATCAGTCAGTCACTGGACATGAAAAGCATTCCAGAATGGCAGTAAAACATACATCCCACTTGAATCACTTTTCATACAAATTCATAAAATCCCGGCAGGAACAAGGTACATAAAAACAAAGCACATATTCAAATATGTCATTTTAATACAAGTCACCTGATCCCTTACACCCCTAGGTAACGTCTACCAGAGAGTAGAAAGCAATATGTTTTTATCTGGAATGGTAAGATATGTCAAATTTGGTGTCTGGACGTTCAGAATATGATTCTGCATATTATTCTACCAGTGAATAGGATGCTACATGTACCTATGGATGGTTATTGACCATGGTGTAAACTTGGGAGAGATTTGGGTCACAGCCTGGGTCTCCATCTAACACCCCTCCCCAAATAAGGCGATTAGCCCTTGGCTTCAGTAGACACCCCCTGCTGGGACACTAGAAAAGGCTGTCATGTCTGGAGAGAGGTATGAAGAGATTCTCCCTTTTAACATCAGGAACCAACTTTGGGAGAAAAGGTACCCTTTTGTTCAGGACACTTGAGCTCTGCTTAAACCAAGGACTTCTGCAGGTATCCTACCTTCTGAAACTTCTTTCTTTATCTCTCTGTTGTGTTATTGCTTGCTCTCTCTCTCTCTCTCTCTATATATATATATATATATATATATATATATATATATATTTGTTACATCTTTTTCTGTAAATATTTTTATTGCACCATTTTCACCTTTTTAGTAATAAACCCTATTTTCTGAAAAGTGTTGAACTGTTTCTAGAGCTCTTTAATGCAAACTAAGAATCCCTGTCTCTGAAGAGTGCTACTGTGTGTTTTAACCCTCTGCATACATCTGTGCGCAGTGGCAGTGTGTATACAGACGCTTATTCAAACATCATAGTGTTACTGCTAAGATTTGTGAGTTTCCTCCTTCTCTGTAAAAAGGTGGTGATGGCAGTGGGTTAATTGCGTAGTTAACCTGACCATGTAACAATCGCTCTCAGGCTGCTGGCACATAGATTGTGGTCCAGCGAGCTGGAAAATCTTTGTGCAGGGCGCAGCTGAGAGTGGCATTGTTACGCAAGTGGCAGCGCGGTCTTAGATTGGCTGGTCCTTCGGTCACAAGTTGATGAGAAGGGTTGGGGTCTGACGCCGCGCCCGTCACAGAGATGAAATGAGATATAAACCAAAACCCAATGATAGCACCTCCACAATGGAATAAAACACAAAGTTTAAGAGGGCCAACGCCAAGGCCACACTAGGAGGCCCTGTGCTGGTAAACATGTGTTAACAGGGAACATTCTGATATGAGAAAAAAGTAGGGTGAAAAAAGATCAGGCTGTTGGTGCTGAAGTGAATAACTGTCTAGTCACCATTTGGGTTCAGCTAAGTGATCTTGTGTTGTTGCTTAAGGTGTTACCAAACCCAGGATTCTGCATTCATTATATCTGATCTCCCACAGTACACAGAACATGGAAATACAAATATTTTAGTAAATGTTGCACTACCTCCTTAGGAGTTGCTGAAGCTTTGGGTTCCCCTATAGTCCTGCACAACCAGGCAACCCACATTTCTCACAGACTTTCATCCAGGAGTTAAAAACCAGTCCTGGAGCTTCAACTTGGATGGGGAAAGGGGTATATGGGATGCCCAATGGAACTTATGAACTGAAGAAAACTTCCTGGAACTATTTACAAATTCACTGCAACACAGTTTCTGTTGGAGAGCTAGCGAGCATCTCCCACTGTACCTCTCCAGACCCCAAATATTCCTCAATCTGACTGTCTGAAGGAAATCCCTGGACAGGGGATTCAGTTCTGCCACTTTACAAGAAGGACTGTCCCAGCAGGTTTGCTAATTTAGTTTCCCACCAGTGTGCTCCTTTCCCTATCTGGCCTAGGGGGTGTAGGTATACTCACTTACCCCTCTCCTGTGCTGCTATAGATTTGGTGGCTGCTACCAGGCCTTCTAGTTGGGCTGCTCCTCCTTTGCTACTCAGGTGGTCCTTTCTCAGGGGGCCAATGAGGGTGCAAGCTTTCTTCCTGTCCAGCTCCTCTGCCTGTAGATGAGCCGCTCTTCCCTCCCAGACTCCTGCACTTCAGCCTACTGTTCCATCTTCCACCTGAACTCTCCTGCAGCTGAGCAGGCTCTGTAACTTTTAAGGGTTATCCTGGCCCTTTGCCAAGCCTCCTGTTGGGGATTGGCTAGGATCCCTTAAGAGTACAAGTCAGCCACTCCTCAGATCCATCCACTGCTTCTAGCCCTTTCTCAAGTTCAACAGCATGGGGAAATTCTAAAGGTGCTAGCCTGCATAGTCTCTCAGCTCTGACCCAAATGTAACCTTCCTCTGGCTGTTCCACCTGAGCTGCTGCTCAGCCCCTGTCTAATTGAAGCTAGAGCTCCCCCTAGCTAACTACAGTAGGAGGGTGTTGAATAAATACAAACTGCTAAACACCTTTTCTCTTGAGCAGTTAGAGCAGTCTCGTGACTTTTATCAGTGTCCAGCAGAGTACTGACTAAAGCTTGTAGGGGGAGTTTTCATTCTCCACTCACTGTCTTATGAGACTGCAGGAATTCTGACCCTCTGTCTGGACAGTGCAGCTTGTCCCCAAGGCTCTGTTCCATCAGGAGATAAGTCAAGGACAGTGGAAGAAGGGGAAGGTCAGAGAAGACAGGGTCAAACATCCTTTTTACACAATGTAGAGGATTAGCCTCCTAGGTTCCACAGTGAGCATAACAAGCATGCTTTACTGCACATACAGACTTATTTTACTCTTGTGGGTTTAGTATCACTTTAACTACCACAGAGAAAAATCAGGTAATGGGTATACTGTCTGGCAAAGCTGTGTAAAACTTATGGACAGAACTTCCAGGTTTGCAGGCTCTGGCAGTATGAATGGCCAAAGCCACAATGACGTTGCTCTCGCACTTGCGCACAGGAGCCCTCGGCTATGGCACACAGGTCCGGCACACTGTGCCATCCCTTCAGAGCACATGCACCAGTGACAAACTGGCAGAATGCTGTGTGAATGACTCCTAAACAATGCAAGTTTAAGAGATATTCACTGTACCAACATTTAAGCCTTATTATAGCAATGAGTGGCAATGACTACCTGAAGTCTGGAACCCATGGACATTACCAAAGACTGGGTTTCCTCCTCTCTGATGGTTTGCTGGGCTCTAACTGCAGCTGTCTTCAGTTGTTCTTTGTTTGTGGGTCTTTATGCCTTTAGTTTTGCCTTCAGCAAGTGAAATGCATGCTCAGTTGGGTTGAGATCAGGTGATTGACTCAGCCATTGCAGAATATTCCACTTCTTTTCCTTCAAAAGCTCTGGGTTGCTTTTGCAGTGTGTTTTGGATCATTGTCCATCTGTACTGTGAAGCGCCCTCCAATCAACTTTTCTGCATTTGGCTGAATCTGGGCTGACAGCATATCTTTAAACACTGCAGAATTCATTTTGCGCCTTCTGTCTTCTGTCACATCATCAATAATACTAATGACCCAGTGCCACTGGAAGCCTTGCATGCCATCAAACTGCCTCCTTTCCCGATCATGTGACCACTGTGATGGTCACATGATCTTAAAACCCCGCCCCGCCTCCCAGCTTCTGAAACCCTTAAAGGGCCGGGAGGCGCCGGTGCCAAGTGGGTTAATTGAAAAATCTTTTGATTCGATTGTCCAATTACTTTTTGGTCCCTTGAAAAGGGGGGGGGGGTGGCTAATCTTAAGAGCTGTGATTCCTAAACCCTTCCTTCAATTTGGATGTACATACCCTCAAATTAAACCTGAGAGTGTGCACTTTCAGCCCATATGCATTATATAACTATAGCTTGAATATGAGTCTCAAAAATCCTCATAAAAACAGCACTTCACTAAATATGATCATAACAATAGACTAACATATGATAATATGTAAATAAATTATATTTAATAAAAATATCTTCCACCAGGGTAGGGCAGAGTGAAATAAAAGAGAATGAAGTCCAGAACTTAGATCTCTTATAAGTAAGGTCTCTGTAATTCATAAACTATAAGGATATTGTCAGGGATCACGGCGCCGGAATCCTGCATCACGGCGCCGTCCCCCCGCGCATGCGCACTGGCGGCGAGCCGCGGCTGACAGGACGCCGCGCATGCGCAGTAGAGAGTCGAGGGCGCGCCTCAGGCGTCCAATGACAGCCGGGGGCGCGTCCCAGCCAGCCAATGACAGTGCAGGGCGCACTATTTAAAGATGCCCTGCACTGTCACCCATTGCCGCAAGGTCTTATGTGATCCTGGATACCTGCTCCTGTTCTGTGACCCTGTTTTCGACCCTGACTACGCTGCCTGCCCCTGTGTTTGACCCGGCTTGTCCTGACTACTCTGCCTGCCCCTGTGTTTGACCCGGCTTGTCCTGACTACTCTGCCTGTTCCTGCGTTTTGACTCGGATATCCTGACTATTCTACGGACTGATTTACCTGGCTGACCCTGCATGTGACCTGACTACTCCTTGCCCGCTGATTTGGTACCCCGCTTACCCCCCACGGAACCACTATCCGTGCCACCCTGCTGGGGCCGTCATCCGCCTCATATCTGGCTCTCCCGGTACCTACACGCATCCCCGGAGGCCTTCCCAACCGCTGGTGGGCCCGCCCAGAGGTCGTGACCTGGCCCGGGACTGTTTCAAGTCCATCCCCACCATCAGGGGCCCTGGTGAAGGCACAGCCCGGGCTTAGACCCCACGCTCTGGGTTGGTCTATCAGTTGGCAGCCGGTAGGCTCCGCCTGGCGGATCATAACAGTACCTTGCGGCCATGACAGAGCCAGGAGGTGGACCGGCGTCCCTAGAGGATATTTGCCAGCACCTGGCAACTTTGACCCAGGCCTTCCAGAACTTCCACAGTCGCTGCGCCCGACTGGAAGACCGCATGGAGACATTAGCCCCCCAGACTCCCCCTGCTCAGAGTCCCCCGTATGTGGAACCTCCCGCTACCCCGACATCCGGAGCGGTTGCCACACCCTTAGCTCCTGAGCCCCGCGTTCCCCTGCCGGAACGGTTCCGTGGTGACCGGAGCCGCTTCCGAGCCTTCCGGAATGCTTGCACACTATATTTTGACTTGCAGCCCCGCACATTCTCCTCCGAGACCGTCAGTGTGGGGTTTATAGTCTCTCTCCTTCAGGATGAGCCCCAGGATTGGGCTCACCGTCTGATGGAGAGGCGTGACCTCCAGCTTGACTCCGTGACCAAGTTCTTTCAGGCCATGGCAGTATTGTATGACGACCCTCAGCGGGCTGCCTCCGCAGAGGCTACCCTATACTCTCTGCGGCAAGGCCGCCGGGCAGCCGAAGAATACGCGTCCGACTTTAGGCGATGCATGGGAGACACCGGATGGAACGATGCGGCCTTATGTCACCAGTTCCGCATCGGGCTGTCTGAGTCTCTCAAGGACGAACTAGCACGAGTAGGCCTACCAGACTCCCTGGAAAGACTGATTGAGTTGGCCATCCAGATTGACCGTAGGTTAAGGGAACGTCGGCTGGAAAGGAGCAGCCAGGGTCAAAGGGTGGCATGGATCCCACCGAGAGACACAGCTCCAACCCCGGGGAACCATCCCCGAGGCACGGAATCGGGGGACAACCCGGAACCCATGCAGCTGGGACTGGCCCGTTCCCACTTGTCGGTCGAGGAACGTCAAAGGAGACGATCGCTGAACCTATGCCTGTACTGCGGGGAAGCTGGTCACCAGGTGCGCTCCTGTCCTGCAAAGATGAGTAAGTCCGCTTCCTTTTCTTTTACCTTACCCGCAGGAAGGGATGATCAGTCCAATTACCTGGCCATACCTGTGTCTTTGCAGCTCCCGGGAAGAACACTATCGGTGACCGCAATCGTTGACTCTGGAGCTTGTAGTTGCTTTGTCGACCTGACTTTTGCCCACCGGCAAAAAATACCACTGCAGACCAAAGAAAGGGGGTTCAACATCTTCTTGGCAGACGGCTCCAGTATAAAATCAGGGGTGGTGGACCAGGAGACACCACCCATTTTTACCACAATAGCAGACCATCACCAGGAGTTCCTCCGTTTGGATGCCCTCGCATCACCCCTATTTCCAGTCATTCTGGGGCTCCCTTGGCTGCGGGCCCATAACCCCCAGGTTGACTGGGAAAGGGGGACGATTCAATTTAGGTCACCCTACTGTTTGAAACACTGCCAGGTCACGGGATCCGTGGGTCCCCGGTTCCTCCTGTGCTTGGACGGTGATGCCAATCTATCCCAGACTATTCCCCCGGCCTACCATGACTTCTTGGACGTTTTCAGTAAGCGAGGGGCTGACGTTCTTCCCCCACACCGTTCTTACGATTGTCCTATAGACCTCCTACCCGGATCTGAGATCTCGTTCGGCCGGATCTTTCCCTTGTCAGAAACGGAATCGGGTGTACTGAGGGAATATATTGACGAGAACCTGCGGAAGGGGTTTATTCGTCCTTCCACATCCCCAGCCGGGGCCGGGCTGTTCTTCGTAGAGAAGAAGGACAAATCGTTACGGCCCTGCATAGACTACCGTGATCTAAACAAGATAACGGTAAAGAACCGTTATCCCTTACCGTTAGTCCCCGAGCTCCTCCAGAGATTAAAATCGGCAATGATATTCACTAAACTAGACCTGCGGGGGGCCTATAACCTTGTCCGTATCAGGGAGGGGGATGAGTGGAAGACGGCCTTCCGTACGAGATTCGGTCACTACGAATATCTAGTGATGCCATTCGGGCTCTGTAATGCACCGGCAACCTTCCAGCATTTCATCAACGATGTTTTTCGTGATTTCCTCGATGTCTTTGTAGTAGTTTATTTGGATGACATCCTAATTTTCTCCCCTTCACTGGAGGTTCATCGAGGTCACGTAGTACGGGTATTAGAACGGTTGCGTCAACACGGGCTATACGCCAAGGCAGAAAAGTGCTGTTTCGAATAGCGCGAAATCACGTTCTTGGGACTGGTTCTCTCTTCCGCGGGGGTCGCGATGGATCCCCAGAAAGTCACGGCGATCTTAGATTGGCCAATACCCGCCGACAAAAAGGGGGTACAGCGTTTCATCGGCTTTTCCAATTTTTATAGAAAGTTTGTTAGGAACTTCTCCGGTCTGGTCTCCCCGATCACGCAACTGACGAAACAAGGGGTCCGTTTTAAGTGGACTTCCGAAGCCCAGACGGCATTCGAGAAGCTCAAAAAATTATTCACGTCTGCGCCCATCCTCTGCCATCCGGATACTTCCCTCCCATATGTCTTGGAAGTGGATGCCTCTGAGAACGCGGTAGGAGCGGTTCTGTCCCAAAGAAATGGAACCAAGGAACTACTGCACCCCGTGGCGTTCTTCTCCAGGAAGTTGACGCCGGCTGAACGTAACTATGACATTGGAGATCGGGAGCTCCTGGCCATCAAATCCGCTCTAGAAGAATGGAGGTACTTACTGGAAGGAGCCACACACCCAATCCTAGTCTTCACAGATCACAAGAACCTGGAATATTTAAGAACAGCGAAACGACTGAGACCTCGCCAGGCAAGATGGGCTCTTTTCTTCTCGCGATTCACTCTCCATATTACGTACCGACCCGGTACTAAGAACACAAAACCAGACGCTCTGTCCCGCATGTTTGAGGACCCCGATGACACAGTGGCACCTGACACCATCTTACCTTCCGGAAGTTTCCTTGCTCTACAAACAGAACTTCGTTCCAGACTCCTCGACGCTTCTACAGGACTACCAGTTCCGTCGGGGTCACCCCTCCTGAACCACGGCGGGCTGTTTTGGAAGGAAGACCGGATCATGGTCCCAGAAGAGGTGCGAACCCTGGTCCTAGGGCACTGCCACGACCATCGAATGGCAGGTCACTTCGGGTTGCGAAAACTCTGGAACTACTACGGCGCTCGTTCTGGTGGCCGAACATGAATAAGGACTGCGAGCGTTACGTCCAGACCTGCTCCACCTGTCAAAGGAACAAGCCCTCCAGGAGCCGGGCATGGGGATTGTTACGTCCATTACCAATACCCAAACGGGCCTGGCAAATGATTGCCATGGACTTTGTAGTCGAACTCCCACCATCCCAAGGCTACACAGCAATAATGGTGGTCGTGGACCGCTTCTCAAAGATGGCACATTTTATACCCCTGGAGAAAACCCCATCGGCACCTGAAACGGCACGGATCTTCATTAAGGAAGTAGTCAGGCTTCATGGGGTCCCCGAAGATATAGTGTCAGATCGGGGAGTCCAATTCACCTCCAGGTTCTGGAACTCCTTGTGTAAAGCACTAGGAATCAAGCTGTCGCTTTCATCCGCCTACCACCCACAGACCAACGGCCAAACCGAGAGGACCAACCAAACGCTGGAACAATACCTGCGATGTTACACGTCCTACCTTCAGGATGACTGGTTGACGTTGTTGCCGTCCGCAGAATTCGCGTACAACAACTCGAGTCACTCTGCAACGGGGCAATCCCCGTTCTTCGCCAATTACGGGTATCATCCCACATTTCTCCCTGACCTGATGCCTGAAAACCCGGTACCGGCATCTCAGGACGTCTTAAACTTCTTCTCTGTCAATAACAAGACAATTCAGGAAGCCATCGCCAAAGCCCAAGGGGACAGTAAGAGGGCGTTCGACAGGAAAAGAAGAGGAGAATTACTGCTTCAACCAGGGGATCGGGTATGGCTGTCAACGACCAACTTGAAGATGCTGCATCCTTCGAGGAAGCTGGGACCCAAGTACATTGGCCCATTTCCGGTAAAGCGTGTAGTCAACAAGGTGACCTACGAGCTTGAGCTTCCGCAGACCTTCAGGGTACATCCTGTGTTCCATGTGTCTCTCCTGAAACCATCCAGACCGGATCCTTTCCCGGACCGTGAGTCCAGACCTCCCGAGGCAATCTTCGTAGATGACCAGGAGGAATACGAAGTGGAGACTATCCTCAGTTGCCGACGGAGGGGGAACCAGACCCAGTTCCTGATAAAATGGAAGGGTTATGGCCCTGAGGAGAACTCATGGGAACCCGCCCAGAACATTCACGCTCCCCGGCTCATCCGGGAATTTTTTCGTGGACACCCGCGGTGGAGAGATCAGTGGGGCTCCCGGAGGGTGCCCATTGGGGGGGGGCAGTGTCAGGGATCACGGCGCCGGAATCCTGCATCACGGCGCCGTCCCCCCGCGCATGCGCACTGGCGGCGAGCCGCGGCTGACAGGACGCCGCGCATGCGCAGTAGAGAGTCGAGGGTGCGCCTCAGGCGTCCAATGACAGCCGGGGGCGCGTCCCAGCCAGCCAATGACAGTGCAGGGCGCACTATTTAAAGATGCCCTGCACTGTCACCCATTGCCGCAAGGTCTTATGTGATCCTGGATACCTGCTCCTGTTCTGTGACCCTGTTTTCGACCCTGACTACGCTGCCTGCCCCTGTGTTTGACCCGGCTTGTCCTGACTACTCTGCCTGCCCCTGTGTTTGACCCGGCTTGTCCTGACTACTCTGCCTGCTCCTGCGTTTTGACTCGGATATCCTGACTATTCTACGGACTGATTTACCTGGCTGACCCTGCATGTGACCTGACTACTCCTTGCCCGCTGATTTGGTACCCCGCTTACCCCCCACGGAACCACTATCCGTGCCACCCTGCTGGGGCCGTCATCCGCCTCATATCTGGCTCTCCCGGTACCTACACGCATCCCCGGAGGCCTTCCCAGCCGCTGGTGGGCCCGCCCAGAGGTCGTGACCTGGCCCGGGACTGTTTCAAGTCCATCCCCACCATCAGGGGCCCTGGTGAAGGCACAGCCCGGGCTTAGACCCCACGCTCTGGGTTGGTCTATCAGTTGGCAGCCGGAAGGCTCCGCCTGGCGGATCATAACAGATATACTGTAAGATCCAACACAAAGGTGTGACTGTGAGGATATATACAACTCTCCAAAGTGTCACGTCCTATTCAAACTATTAGGGAAAGAAACAGGGCCATTGAGTGGACTTTATGGGCACTGCAACAGTAATAATAAATCCTTAACAACCGGTATTCCTCTATGAATAAGTGAATATATCAACCCTAGACGCCAAGGTAACACTTTCTCCCGGAAAGTCCAAACAAAAAATCTCTCACAGCATCTCTAAATCAAATAATCCCATAGTGATGAATTATTCCTTCCTCTTTGTTCAATATCTTTCCGTGCGTAATTCCTACTCCATCATCCACTTGTTACCCTTTTCTGAGGGTAACAAGTGGATGATGGAGTAGGCAATACGCACGGAAAGATATTGAACAAAGAAGAAGGAATAATTCATCACTGTGGGCTTATTTGATTTAGAGACGCTGTGTGAGACTACAACAGTATTAATTAAAATGATTGCTTTATTGAACATACATAGACGTACAACAATTATTAAAATCCTCTGCAGAGAGTGTAATTCGCAATGGAATTGTACACTCAGTGCAGTTACAAATCGTGTAGGTACATATAATATTGATATATCCCACAATAAAAGTTTACCATAACCCGGTAAGGGTTTGAAAACAGATATTCTGATATCAATAGCTGTAGTGATTCGACATGCTTCACAATGATATCGCTTCTTCAGGAGTTACATTTCTACATAAAGAAAATGATGTAGATTTGGAAACGACATGTTAACCAATATTCATCATACAGATCAATTGGGTAAATTGAATATACCTTTATCCACAGGCATCAGAGTGGGGGTTAAGGAGGAGGATCTAAGGCCCTCCCAACCAGGGCCAGTCAATGGGGGGATCCCAGTAAATCAAACGGACAAGTGACAGTCCCTTCAAAAGGCCTCCTGACATATAAGATATATATGCAACTGTTAAGAGATATGATGGAAACCTCCTGGATAACAATTAGGAGTAAATAGATATAAAGTTTAAACTAACCCTCCTACAAGTGAAGGTAGGTTAGTATCACCAATTCCGGACCAATTAGGCACATATGAAAGAAATCAGCAGTGTATTGGTACAATAAAGAAGTATAGTCACATCGCCAGTTCTGATCCAAGCAAGATAAGTGCAGAAACCACTGATAGTCAACAAATATGGTGTATAAGAGGATCCCTAAAAAAGAACACAACCAAAAGGCACAGAAGAGGGGTGCTTCACCATTAAATTGTCACAGAATAGCATTGGTGACATCTAATATACTGGGAGAAAAGATGAGTCAGAGTATACAATCCTACCTATATATATGGAAAGTGAGCCATAGACAACAAAGATTCTTCAATGTAGTGGCAAAATAATTGCGCTAGAATGATCAGGTAGGGTCAATCAGAGTCCCATCTGTAACAAGACAGCTACAATAACTCAACATTGTCCCACAAACACAGCCCAACCAGGGGCACAGAGTTCCCATAGATGTCTATAGTCAAAGAAGCTTAACTCCAATTTGGATGTACATACCCTCCAATTAAACCTGAGAGTGTGCACTTTCAGCCCATATGCATTATATAACTACAGCTTGAATATGAGTCACAAAAAATCCTCATAAAAACAGTACGTCACAAATGATCATAACAATAGACCAACATATGATAACATATAAATAAATTATATTAAATGAAAATATCTTAAACCAAGGAGTGCAATAAAAGAGAATGAAGTCCACCACATAGATATCTTATAAGGAAAGCCTCTGTGATTTGTAAATTCACTCCAGCACCACCGTGTTCTTGAGGAAGTAGTAATGATAACACACGTCAGGGCGTGACCATATGCGACGTCACTGGATGTGACGTTCTCTCCTACCCGGAAGTGGAACAGGGGGCTGTGCACAGAAGTGTGGTGAAATGCCAGCGGTTCAATACATGCAGTGACCAGTGCTTTATTAATACATGTGATGCACATTGTATTTATTTCCATGTGAGTTTTATTTTATGGGGATTATTGGCAATAAAATCTATAAATGGAATTACGCTATGTGGTGCATTTCTGCTTTATATTTATGCACTGGACCTATCGAATCTCTTTGAGCGGTGATGACTGCAGGTCCAAAAGGAGGATATTATTGTTGTGCCTATTTACACCATGCTCTGGGGACTGTGTAGTCTGATTGACTGTCACCAAAAGAACACGATGGTGCTGGAGTGAATTTACGAATTACAGAAGCATTCTTTATCAGAGATCTTTGTGGTGGACTTCATTCTCTTTTATTTCTCTCTGCTACACCTTGGTGGAAGACATTTTCATTTAATATAATTTATTTATATATTATCATATGTTGGTCTATTGTTATGATCATATTTAGTGAAGCACTGTTTTTATGAGGATTTGCTGTGACTCATATTATTAATCTCTTCTTTTTTGTATAGTGAAAAAACAGCAGCTCACTGGTTTTATTAATTTTTAATTTTTTTTTTATTTGGTTCACCGGTACATAAGCATGTAGTCGGTACACTCACACGAGTGTCAATTTGTTTATATATAGCTTGAATATGTTTTGGTAAATACCTGAAAAAATCTAAAATTGTGCCTGTGTCCAAATATATATGGACCTAACTGTAGGTCTCCCTCCTGCTAGCAAGGACATGCTGCTTTGTATTACTCTGCACAGCAGAGAAATACAAAGCAGTATGTCTCCCTAGTAAAACACACAGCACACAATGTAAAACAGCTCACAGTTAACCCTTTGATCACCCCCGATGTTAACCCCTTCCTGCCCAGTGTCATTAGTACAGTGTCAGTGCTTTTTGTTAGCACTCATCACTGTATTAGTGTCATTGGTATGTCAGTAGCAGTTACTCAGTTCCCCCCCAGTGTCAGAATGCCCGCCGCAGTCCCGCTATAAGTTGCTGATTGCCGCCATTACAAGTATTTAAAAAAACAAATCCAGTATTTGTAGACAGTATAACTTTCGCGTAAACCAATTAATTTACATGTATTGGGATTTATTTTTTTATCAAAGACATGTAACAGAATACATTTTGGCCTAACTCTATGAAGAAATTAGATTTTTTAAATTTTGTTACTGTATATGTTTTATAGCAAAAAGTCAAATATATTGATTTTTTCTTCAAAATTGTCATTCTTTTTTTGTTTATAGTGAAAAAAATAAAAACCGCAGATGTGATCAAATACCACCAAAAGAAAGCTCTATTTGTGGGAAAAAAAGACACAAATTTCATTTATGAACAGCATTGCATGACTGCGCAATTGTCAGTTAAAGTAACATAGCGCCGCTTCGCAAAAATGGTTTGGTCAGGAAGGGGGGTAAATCCTCTAGAGGGCAAATGGTTAAAGCAACTTCAGTCAAAGCTTTTTATTATATTTTGAATAGAGCATAAAAGACTTTGTATCATTCCTAGGGAAGTTTCTTCTGTCTTCTTGTCATGACAGGAAGTGATAGCAAATTACTGAAATGGGGATAGTGAACACAATAGACACATTTTAGTTGAGTGCTAAATGGTTAGAATGCCTGGCAGATTTTTGTTGCTGCTAGTGGTGTCCTTGAAACAAGTGCACCACTTATTTCGTGTCATAGTTACAGGAAGTTATAGAAAATTTTTCTATTGGGAGCACAGATAGAAATAAGAACCTGCCAGAAAATGTGACTCTTCCTCACTCTATCAAAAAAAGAAATGGCTGGAGCAAAGAATTACCTTTGTAGCCTTGCTTCAAGAAGATTAACCCTTATTTAGCTTTATAAACTATACATCTGAAGTCTGACAGTTGCTGTCAGACTTCAGACTTCACATGCTATACGTATGTTACAGAGTGCCATTTACTCACCATGCTCAGATGCAGGTGCAGGCTTCTTTGACTGTGTTTCCAGCAGATTCCTGGACATTCCCATGGAAGATTTTATCCTTAGCTTTCCTCCCTAACAGCTCAGAGAGGCTACACCTGATGAGATAGAGGTAGCTGGCCAAGTAATCTGAACTATTTTAAAGAAGTAGTAATTCAGATCTAGACTCCCTGTTGTCATACAGTCTTATGGAGACTATGCTATGCAGGCACATGTGACCCTAAAAGAACCTTATAAACATCACTATGAAGAATCCATGTTCACACAGCATTCATAATCTGTTGTAAATTACTATGCAGAGTATGTGTGTTCTTAAACATTTTGGCCTTGTCTTGCATTATTGCTTCTAACTTTGCCCAGGTTTGATAAACTGCAAGTTACAGATTCTCCCAGTCTAAAGATTTGGCTCATTGCCTGACCTGGCCATGTCAATCAGATAGTAGAGAGACAGTGGTACTTAGTAGTACTACTGAAGGAATTAAACAGCTTTTGTCCCTGCAAAAATGACCCCTTATTTCTGGTAGGATTCTTACCACAACAGTACAATGCCAGATCTGAACTTGATTGCTTGGGTCAACAGATTGCTGGGCCGGACTCAATCAAATTAGATCACTCAGCAGGCAGAACTGGCCATTATTGCCCTAAAAGGGAAGGGAGAAGGGTAATCCTGCACCTGCCTTAGGAAGACCAAGGCCCCCTTGACAAGATAGTTAACCACAAAGAAGCATTGTATAGCCAGGTAGTAACATTCAAGGCCCACTATATTGGCAGAAAACAGAATAAGAATCTATTCCGTAATATGCACTTGAACTGTAAGACATAGCAGCAGAGAAACAGCATAGTGAAAGGGGATGAATAGGATGGCTTAGCTGGACTGATGCTGATGGATGGCTGAAGGAACCATTTGTAGATGGAATACTGTCAACAAGGTCAGAGAAACATTGCAAGAGAAATACAGATCATTTCAAATTCCACAGAATGTTAGATACACCTCTAGTTTGTCTTGATCAGAGATCTACAGGTTCAAATACACCATGGCCATTGCAGGTGGTAAATAGATAGACCCCCCTGCAACCAAATAGATGGCTCCATAGGAGGCGTGCATGCGAAAATTCATAGAGGAGTTGGGTCATCTCCTGACTTTTCCAGCTGAAGCACAGACAGGAATACTCTGAGGGGCAAGGAGGGGATGCCTCGAGATAGAGTTATCAAGTTGGGTCATGCCCAAAGAGAAAATTCAAACCATACATATAGGAAGCAGTTAAAGTAGAAGTAAAGGCAAAACATTTTTTCCTGTAGTGCTCACCCCCGCAAGGGGCCCTGATTTTGTGTCCCAGGTTTTTTTTCCTCCTAGTGTAGCAGTAGTCAAACAGCAACGTTCACCCCTTTGGCTCAGTAATCAGTCTATGGGTTGCTTTTTTAAAGTTCATTGCAGTATAACTTGGATGGGGCTTAAGGAAGTTGTCGGATACTCCAGAGCAATGAACAAGAATGTGATGACACACTTTCCTTTTGTAGCTACGTATCAGAACATTCCCTTCAGCAATAGAACATAAAGTGGACAGCAATGGGACACCATCAGCAATGTCCCAAACTAGGCAAGCCTTAATGTTAATGCAACAAAGGATAATAACAGCAACAGACACTAGGTCAAATCTCTCAGGTCTGTACTCACAGTGTCTGTGGGTCCTTGATGCCTCCCTCCAGAGTTAGGCAGACAGTCTCAGTGAATCTTCCATACCTGTTCCCCAGTGAAACCCCTCTTTTAGCTTCAAAAGAATTAACAGCAGGATAGGCCACCAGCTATGCCAAGCTGGGACCTCAATGAAACCATCAGAATCTTTAGCTAAAGTGCCTAGAAGGGCAGTAGCCCTTCTGGCTGGGAACCTCTCCTCCTGAGAAAGAATAGGGCAGTTCCAGGCTTCAGACTCAAAGGGAAAATCCCTCCAAAGTGAGGAAATCTCCGGTTATCAACAAGGTCACCAGAACTAGTTACACCGCTGGAAGATTGCACGTCTATTCCTCTTCTAATGACAACCCAAAATTTGGGATTATCTTTTACTTTCACTTTTGGGGATAAAAGTAAACAGGTTAAATCGAGAGGATAAATCTGCCTAACCAGGATACTGACAGCAATAAAGCCCAGCAGGTGTTCTATTCTCTCCCCACTCTATATAGTTTGTACTTTAAACTAAAATACTCCCCTGTCAGGAGTCAAGCATTGGAGTCAGAAGTCAAACTACTCCCCATCCAAGAACCACAGATATTGCAATCAACTGGCCTGTTGTGCATGGATGCTTTGACAGCCACAAGATTATGTGTTTTTTCAATAATGTCTCACAAGGCAGTAACCTGCCAGAACCAATGCTCAATTAAGTGAAAGATGAGCATGGACAACTTTCTGGAAATTACTGAGCTCCTCTTAGAAGTAGCAGGATTAAACCGGAGCTGTGACCTGACCTGCATTCTGTGCTTGACCTGGCTTGCCTCCTGATTCTGTTGTATCCTGATCTCCTGTTGCTGATTCTGACTTTTGTCCTGACTAATCTGCAGCACCACTTATATTTATTAGAGTTTTATATTTGTACGATTCCAAATCAACATATGCAAACGCAGCCTTTTGAATTGACCAGTGTCAACATTATTTTGTGTAAATTTTGTATCAGTTTTGAAATTTGCAAATACACTGTTCAAAAGAATTAAAGGAACGCTTTTTTTCAGAGCATAGCATATAAGCAGTTAATATCCTGGGATATTGATATGCTCAGTTAAGTAGCAGGGGGGAGGGTTGTTAATCAGTTTCAGCTGCTTTGGTGTTAATGACATTAACAACAGGTGCACTAAATGGGCAAAAATAAAACAACCCCAAAACAGGAATGGTTTTACAGGTGGAGGCCACTGACAGCACAGTCTCAAGAGCATGGAGGAGATTCCAGGAGACAGGCAGTTACTCTAGGAGAGCTGGACAGGCCATAAAATGTCCTTAACCCATCAGCAGGACTGGTATCTGCTCCTTTGTGCATGTAGGAACAGGATGAGCACTGACAGAGCCCTACAAAATGACATCCAGCAGGCCACTGGTGCAAATATCTCTGACCAAACAATCAGAAACAGACTTCATGAAAGTGGCCTGAGGGCCGACATCCTCTAGTGGGCCCTGTGCTCACTGCCCGACACCATAGAGCTCAATTGGCATTTGCAATTGAACACCAGAATTGGCAGGTCCACCACTGGCGCTCTGTGCTTTTCACAGATGAGAACAGGTTCACCCTGAGCACATGTGACAGATGTGAAAGGGTCTGGAGAAGCCATGGAGAACATTTTGCTGCCTGTAACATCATTCAGCATGACCGTTTTGGTCATGGGCAAGTGATGGTCTGGGGAGGCATATCCATGGTGGGATGCACAGACCTCTATAGGCTAGACAATGGCACCCTGACTGCCATTAGAAATCGGGATGAAATCGTTTAACCTATTGTTGAACCCCACACTGGTACAGGATTCCTCATCTGGCAAGATTATACAGGCAGACCCTGGAAGATAAAGGAATTGATACCACTGATTGACCCCCAAGCTTGTCTAACCTAAATCCAATAGAACACTTTTGGTATATCATGTTTTGGTCCATCTGACACTGCCAGGTTGCACCTCAGACTGTCCAGTAGCTAGGAGCGGACTGACAACTCATGGGGCCTCTGGGCAATAAGGGATCATGGGGCCTGTGTTCTTGCCCAAACTCAAAAAAGCGTATGAAAAAGGTACCAGGGGCATCTCATGGGACCACTACTGACCCCGGGCCCTCGGGCAATGCCCGAGTTTCCAAATGGTCAGTCCGCCCCTGCCAATAGCTCAGTGATGTCCTGGTCCAGATCTTCAAGGAAATACCCCAGGACACCATCCATCATCTTTTTATGAACATTCCTCGATGTTGTCAGGCATGCATACAAGCACGTGGGGCCATACAAACTACTGAGTACCATTTTGAGTTGCTGCAATGAAATTTCAGCAAAATGGACTAGCCTGCTGCATAATTTTTTCACATTGATTTTCGGAGTGTCTTTGAATTTAGTCCTTTGTAGGTTAATAATTTTCATTTCCATCAAACGATGGGACATCCTTATGTACCTAACACACTACCCAGTCCATATCAGTATAGATATCCAGCATGATATTTTTCCCCAATGAGATCTGAGTGTCCCTTTATTTTTTTGAGCAGTGTATAATGAATACCCTCATGTGTTAATATGTTCCGGTGATAGTTGTTTCCTTTAATAAAGATGTGGTTTATAGGAGTGGTGTATTACATCTTTTATACTTGTTGCACATAAGTAATGATCTTTGTGGATCTAAAACAGTGGTAAAGATTAGAGATGAGCGAAGTATTCAAAAATTCGATTCGACTGATTCGGCGAATTCGTGGAAAAATTTTGATTCGAGTCAAATATATTCGCTGCGAATTTAACTTATAAAAGGGTGTTTCTAGGCTTCAGAGAGACTTTATATTAGTGCAGAACACTGTACCTTTAATTTAAATGCCCTTGGAGTCTGCTGGGGAAGAGAAATATTACTGACAGTCAGTATGACATGCAGATGAGTGCCGTCGATCTCAGAATCACCGCACACTTCACTCATTTGGGCAGTCACGGGGCCAAAACCAGAGTGTGGAGCCACAGTGTGGCGGTGGAGGCAGCAGCAATGGGAGGCCATACAGCACCCTATGACAAAAATGGAAACCACCAGCAGTGTGAGGAGACCTGAAAGTGGCACATGGCAGAGTGTGGCGATGGAGACAGCAGCAATGGGAGGCCGTTCATCCCATAGTCCTGCCGACTCACGAATAGCGTGGCCTCCTCAAAGGGCCTGAGCAAGCGCAGGTGTCACGCATGAGCTGCCAATGGCTGACATCTAAGTTACACAGGGAGTACCTTTATCCGCTTTTAACATCAGGAAATCTGTGATGGCCTTTTGCTGTTCGTAAAAGCGGTCTAACATATGTAGGGTTGAATTCCACCTTGTTGCAACGTCACAGCATGAGGAGTCGGTACGGGGGCCCATGGCAGATTACGGGCCTGGCAGCAGCAATGGGAGGCACGTATTCTGCCAGCACCCTATGTCAAAAAATTCAACACACCAGCAGTGTGTGAGGAGACCTGAAAGTGGCACATGGCAGAGTGTGGCGATGGAGACAGCAGCAATGGGAGGCCGTACAGGGACCCATGACACACTCTGGACCTGGCAGCAGCATGAGGAGGCGGTACAGGGGCCCATGACAGATTACGGGCCTGGCAGCAGCATGAGGAGTCGGTACGGGGGCCCATGGCAGATTACGGGCCTGGCAGCAGCAATGGGAGGCCGTACAGGGACCCATGACACACTCTGGACCTGGCAGCAGCATGGGGAGGCGGTACAGGGGCCCATGACAGATTACGGGCCTGGCAGCAGCATGAGGAGTCGGTACGGGGGCCCATGACACACTCTGGACCTGGCAGCAGCATGAGGAGGCGGTACAGGGGCACATGACAGATTACGAGCCTGGCAGCAGCAACTTGGACAGGAGGACGTTCAGCTTCTGCACCGTCGGGTGCGTGCTCGCAAACTGTTGTCTCTTGGAAACGGATTCCAAGAAAGACTGCTGACGGAATCCGTGAAGAGGAGTAGCAGGAGAAGGAGCATCTGAACGAGCGGAATATGCCAACAAGCGACAACAGGGGCCCATGACAGATTACGGGCCTGGCAGCAGCATGAGGAGTCGGTACGGGGGCCCATGGCAGATTAGGGGCCTGGCAGCAGCTATGGGAGGCCCGTAATCTGCCAGCACCCTATGACAAAAAATGGAACACACCAGCAGTGTGAGGAGACCTGAAAGTGGCACATGGCAGAGTGTGGCGATGGAGACAGCAGCAATGGGAGGCCGTACAGGGACCCATGAGACACTCTGGACCTGGCAGCAGCATGAGGAGGCGGTATAGGGGCCCATGGCAGATTAGGGGCCTGGCAGCAGCTATGGGAGGCCCGTAATCTGCCAGCACCCTATGACAAAAAATGGAACCCACCAGCAGTGTGAGGAGACCTGAAAGTGGCACATGGCAGAGTGTGGCGATGGAGACAGCAGCAATGGGAGGCCGTACAGGGACCCATGAGAGACTCTGGACTTGGCAGCAGCATGAGGAGGCGGTATAGGGGCCCATGGCAGATTAGGGGCCTGGCAGCAGCTATGGGAGGCCCGTAATCTGCCAGCACCCTATGACAAAAAATGGAACCCACCAGCAGTGTGAGGAGACCTGAAAGTGGCACATGGCAGAGTGTGGCGATGGAAACAGCAGCAATGGGAGGCCGTACAGGGACCCATGAGAGACTCTGGACTTGGCAGCAGCATGAGGAGGCGGTATAGGGGCCCATGGCAGATTAGGGGCCTGGCAGCAGCTATGGGAGGCCCGTAATCTGCCAGCACCCTATGACAAAAAATGGAACACACCAGCAGTGTGAGGAGACCTGAAAGTGGCACATGTTTGGGGCATGATTCATGGCGGATTTAGTCAGTTGTGTCAGGAACTGGTGGTTTGAAATCCAGACTAATCCACGCCTGATTCATTTTCACAAACGTCAGTCTCTCCACACTTTGGGTGGACAGTCGTGTCCTCCGCGGAGTTGCAATACCTCCTGCCGCACTAAACACGCGCTCCGATGCCACGCTACTGGCCGGGCATGACAGCCTTTCAAGGGCAAATTCAGCTAGTTGGGGCCAAAGGTCAAGTTTCGTTGCCCAGTAGTCAAGGGGATTGTCTACCTCGGTTGGCAGGGTGCTGTCCAAGTAGGCCCAAGCCTGTTGTTTGAGGTCCTGCTCCAGGTCCACCTGATGCTGCTGCTGCTGCGGCTGGTTAGTAGTTTCCTCACTGCGCTGGTTAAGAAAGCTACTCATCATCGACTGCAGACTGAGGCAGCCGCTGCTGGTGGAGCTGCCACTGCTCCTACCACCCCACCCCTCCCCTGCTGCCATGGCAGCGGAACGCGAGCGCACAGGGCCCACAGTGTCTGAGGATGGACGTTGGCGCAGAAAGGCAGAGACCAACTGACTGCATAGGTGGTTTTTATAGTACGTTATTTTGGCCTCCCTCTCAGCAGGTGTGAAGAAGGCCACCATTTTTGAACGGTAGCGAGGGTCCAACAAGGTGGACAGCCAAAAGTCATCCCTCTGTCTGATGGTTATTATTCGGCTGTCGCTACGCAAGCAAGCGAGCATGCTATGGGCCATTTGTGCCAAGGAATGCGAGGGACTCCCTGCCTCCATCTCCACAGCATACTGCCACGGTGTGTCTGGGTCCTCTGTCTCCTCTTCCTCCTCCTCTACCAGATGCTCCTGCTCCTCCACTCCTGTCCGCTGAGTGGAAAAACCACCCATTTCACTCAATAATTCCTGAGCACCAATGTCCTCCTCTACCTCCTCCTCTTCTTCCTGTCATGCCCCCACAGGGGTCATGTGGCGTTGAGATCTGTGCGCCACGTCTACCGCACCCTGACCAGCCATTGTTAACAGCATTTGTTCCAGGACGTGCAACAGAGGAATGACGTCGTTCATCCCATAGTCCTGCCGACTCACGAATAGCGTGGCCTCCTCAAAGGGCCTGAGCAAGCGCAGGTGTCACGCATGAGCTGCCAATGGCTGACATCTAAGTTACACAGGGAGTACCTTTATCCGCTTTTAACATCAGGAAATCTGTGATGGCCTTTTGCTGTTCGTAAAAGCGGTCTAACATATGTAGGGTTGAATTCCACCTTGTTGCAACGTCACAGCATGAGGAGTCGGTACGGGGGCCCATGGCAGATTACGGGCCTGGCAGCAGCAATGGGAGGCACGTATTCTGCCAGCACCCTATGTCAAAAAATTCAACACACCAGCAGTGTGTGAGGAGACCTGAAAGTGGCACATGGCAGAGTGTGGCGATGGAGACAGCAGCAATGGGAGGCCGTACAGGGACCCATGACAGACTCTGGACCTGGCAGCAGCATGAGGAGGCGGTATATAGGGGCCTATGGCAGATTAGGGGCCTGGCAGCAGCTATAGGAGGCCCGTAATCTGCCAGCACCCTATGTCAAAAAATTCAACACACCAGCAGTGTGAAGAGACCTGAAAGTGGCACATGGCAGAGTGTGGCGATGGAGACAGCAGCAATGGGAGGCCGTACAGGGACCCATGACACACTCTGGACTTGGCAGCAGCATGAGGAGGCGGTATATAGGGGCCTATGGCAGATTAGGGGCCTGGCAGCAGCTATGGGAGGCCCGTAATCTGCCAGCACCCTATGACAAAAAATGGAACACACCAGCAGTGTGTGAGGAAACCTGAAAGTGGCACATGTTTGAGGCATGATTCATGGCGGATTTAGTCAGTTGTGTCAGGAACTGGTGATTTGAAATCCAGACTAATCCACGCCTGATTCATTTTCACAAACGTCAGTCTCTCCACACTTTGGGTGGACAGTCGTGTCCTCCGCGGAGTTACAATACCTCCTGCCGCACTAAACACGCGCTCCGATGCCACGCTACTGGCCGGGCATGACAGCCTTTCAAGGGCAAATTCAGCTAGTTGGGGCCAAAGGTCAAGTTTCGTTGCCCAGTAGTCAAGGGGATTGTCTACCTCGGTTGGCAGGGTGCTGTCCAAGTAGGCCCAAGCCTGTTGTTTGAGGTCCTGCTCCAGGTCCACCTGATGCTGCTGCTGCTGCTGCTGCGGCTGGTTAGTAGTTTCCTCACTGCGCTGGTGAAGAAAGCTACTCATCATCGACTGCAGACTGAGGCAGCCGCTGCTGGTGGAGCTGCCACTGCTCCTACCACCCCACCCCTCCCCTGCTGCCATGGCAGCGGAACGCGAGCGCACAGGGCCCACAGTGTCTGAGGATGGACGTTGGCGCAGAAAGGCAGAGACCAACTGACTACATAGGTGGTTTTTATAGTACGTTATTTTGGCCTCCCTCTCAGCAGGTGTGAAGAAGGCCACCATTTTTGAACGGTAGCGAGGGTCCAACAAGGTGGACAGCCAAAAGTCATCCCTCTGTCTGATGGTTATTATTCGGCTGTCGCTACGCAAGCAACCGAGCATGCTATGGGCCATTTGTGCCAAGGAATGCGAGGGACTCCCTGCCTCCATCTCCACAGCATACTGCCACGGTGCGTCTGGGTCCTCTGTCTCCTCCTCCTCCTCCTCTACCAGATGCTCCTGCTCCTCCACTCCTGTCCGCTGAGTGGAAAAACCACCCCTTTCACTCAATAATTCCTGAGCACAAATGTCCTCCTCTACCTCCTCCTCTTCTTCCTGTCCTGCCCCCACAGGGGTCATGTGGCGTTGAGATCTGTGCGCCACGTCTACCGCACCCTGACCAGCCATTGTTAACAGCATTTGTTCAAGGACGTGCAACAGAGGAATGACGTCGTTCATCCCATAGTCCTGCCGACTCACGAATAGCGTGGCCTCCTCAAAGGGCCTGAGCAAGTGGCAGGTGTCACGCATGAGCTGCCAATGGCTGACATCGAAGTTACACAGGGGAGTACCTATATCCGCTTGTAACATCAGGAAATCGGTGATGGCCTTTCGCTGCTCGTAAAGGCGGTCTAACATGTGTAGGGTTGAATTCCACCTTGTTGCAACGTCGCAGATCAGGCGATGATGTGGAATTCCGTTCTGCCGCTGCAGCTCAATGAGGGTGTGCTTTGCGGTGTAGGAATGGCTGAAATGCATGCAAAGTTTACGTGACATTTTAAGGATGTCTTGCAGTGGGATGGTGGATTTTAGGAACCGCTTGACAACAGATTGAACACGTGAGCCATGCATGGCGCATGGCACAACCTTCCTTGACGCAGAGCAGACACCATGTTCTTTCCGTTGTCGGTCAACATGGTTCCGATTTTCAGTTTGCGCGGAGACAGCCATCTGTCGGTTTCTCTGTTCATTACACTCAGAAGTTCCTCCCCTGTGTGACTACGTTCGCCAAGGCATACCAGGTGCAGAACAGCGTGACACCGTTGCGCCCTGCACATGTGATATGCCGGTCGGGTAATGGGACTTGGCACGGGGGTGGCGGCTGAGGACACGGCGGAAGAAGAGGTGGTAGAGGCGGACATCTTTTGTGGACCAAGGACGTGCAAACGTGGAGGCAAAAGCGGCGTGACCTGTCCAAGTTGCTGGTGCGGCTGTGACGGCACCACGTTCACCCAGTGGGCCGTAAATGACATGTACTGTCCCTGACCGTAGTTACAGCTCCACACGTCGGCACTGCCGTGCACTTTGGCAGAGACCGACATGCTCAAAGCCTGGCCCACCATCTCTTCTACATGTGAATGCAGGGCTGGCACTGCCTTTTTGGCGAAGAAATGATGGCTTGGCACTCTCCACCGCGGCGCGGCACAAGCCATCATTTCTCGGAAAGGTGCTGAGTCCACCACTTGGAAAGGGAGGGACTGCAGCACCAGCAACTTGGACAGGAGGACGTTCAGCTTTTGCACCGTCGGGTGCGTGCTCGCAAACTGTTGTCTCTTGGAAACGGATTCCAAGAAAGACTGCTGACGGAATCCGTGAAGAGGAGTAGCAGGAGAAGGAGCATCTGAACGAGCGGAAGATGCCAACGAGCGACAACTCCCCTCAGCAGAGGTGTTGGAGCCTTGACTGGCTGATGGAGGGCGACTGACGTCGGGTGACGGAGCAAGTAACGGAGCGGGTGATGGAGCGGGGGCTGGGGCGGGCAGAACCGCCGTATCTTTATCACGGTTTTCCCAGGCCACCAAATGGCGACGCTGCATATGCTGCCGCAACGCTGTAGTCCCAACATGGGCCCCCTGGCCACGCTTGACTTTCTGGCCACATAGTCGACATACGGCTACGTTTACTTCCTCGGGCGGCTTGACGAAAAATTGCCACACCGCCGAGTAGGAAACTTTGCCCCCGATACTCCTCACTGGCTGACTGCTGCTTCCTCCGTGCACACCGGCACCACTACTGGCCGTGGTGGTAGGCTGCAGTGGAGCTGGTGCTCTACTCCGTGGCCGTTTGGCTCCACTGACACTGCTGTGACCCTGCTGCCTCCTGGGCAACCCACCGACTGTTTCGCTCGCTGCCAAGCTGCCACCCTCTTCTCCTGATGATGCGGAAGAAATTGCCTGATGACGACGAGGCTGCCAAGTGCGATCAACCTCCTCATCATCAAGTAGGGTCTCCGCCTCACTACTAGCCCCCTCGGCTGCGTCTGGGTCAGGAGACAGACCTGTCTCTAGACCGGCTACCGAGCCACTCTCCTCGCCACTACTTCTTCGCCTGGCTGCTGAAAAGGCGGATGTCTCCCCCCGTTCCTGACCGCCCTCTGTTAGCTCTTCCTCACTGTACAGTGGGGCTGAGCCCACAGCATGCGATACTTCGCTTGGTGAGGGAACACCAAAGGACAGGGGCAGGTAGAGGACACGTGATTTCAGTGGGCTTGGTCCCGGGCCATGCCAACTAACGGTTGTGTCTGACGTACCCACCGACCGTTGGCTGTAGGTGTCAGAGGTGACCTGGGAAGAGGAAGATGACCGAGCCAACCAATCGACGACGGCAGGGTTGTCGGTGGAGACACGACCGCTGGATGACACCGAGAGCACTGGCCTCTGGCTGCGAGTAGTGCTGCCTCGACCCCTTCCTCTGCTGCCACGTCTGCTCGCTCCTAAAACATTGCCTCCTCTGCCACTCCTCTGCATGTTGTCTGACATACTCTTTAATTCAACGATTCTGTGTCCCTGAGTAACAATTCTGTGTCCCTGAGTAACAATTCTGTGTCTGTCCCTGAGTAACAATTCTGTGGCCCTAAGTAACGGTTCTGTGGCCCTCAGTAACAATTCTGTGTCTGTCCCTGAGTAACAATTATGTGGCCCTAAGTAACGGTTCTGTGGCCCTCAGTAACAATTCTGTGTCCCTGATTAACGTTTATGTGGCCCTAAGTAACGGTTCTGTGGCCCTCAGTAACAATTCTGTGTCCCTGAGTAACAATTCTGTGTCTGTCCGAGTAACAATTCTGTGGCCCTAAGTAACAGTTCTGTGGCCCTCAGTAACAATTCTGTGTCCCTGAGTAACAATTCTGTGGCCCTAAGTAACGGTTCTGTGGCCCTCAGTAACAATTCTGTGTCCCTGAGTAACAATTCTGTGTCTGTCCGAGTAACAATTCTGTGGCCCTAAGTAACAGTTCTGTGGCCCTCAGTAACAATTCTGTGTCCCTGAGTAACAATTCTGTGTCTGTCCGAGTAACAATTCTGTGGCCCTAAGTAACAGTTCTGTGGCCCTCAGTAACAATTCTGTGTCCCTGAGTAACAATTCTGTGGCCCTAAGTAACAGTTCTGTGGCCCTCAGTAACAATTCTGTGGCCCTAAGTAACGTTTCTGTGGCCCTAAGTAACAATTCTCTGGCACTCAGTAACAATTCTGTCTGTCCCTGAGTAACAATTCTGTGGCCCTAATAACGTTTCTGTGGCCCTAAGTAACGGTTCTGTGGCCCTCAGTAACAATTCTGTGTCCCTGAGTAACAATTCTGTGTCTGTCCGAGTAACAATTCTGTGGCCCTAAGTAACAGTTCTGTGGCCCTCAGTAACAATTCTGTGTCCCTGAGTAACAATTCTGTGTCTGTCCGAGTAACAATTCTGTGGCCCTAAGTAACAGTTCTGTGGCCCTCAGTAACAATTCTGTGTCCCTGAGTAACAATTCTGTGGCCCTAAGTAACAGTTCTGTGGCCCTCAGTAACGTTTCTGTGGCCCTAAGTAACAATTCTCTGGCACTCAGTAACAATTCTGTCTGTCCCTGAGTAACAATTCTGTGGCCCTAATAACGTTTCTGTGGCCCTAAGTAACGGTTCTGTGGCCCTCAGTAACAATTCTGTGTCCCTGAGTAACAATTCTGTGTCTGTCCGAGTAACAATTCTGTGGCCCTAAGTAACAGTTCTGTGGCCCTCAGTAACAATTCTGTGTCCCTGAGTAACAATTCTGTGTCTGTCCGAGTAACAATTCTGTGGCCCTAAGTAACAGTTCTGTGGCCCTCAGTAACAATTCTGTGTCCCTGAGTAACAATTCTGTGGCCCTAAGTAACAGTTCTGTGGCCCTCAGTAACAATTCTGTGGCCCTAAGTAACGTTTCTGTGGCCCTAAGTAACAATTCTCTGGCACTCAGTAACAATTCTGTCTGTCCCTGAGTAACAATTCTGTGGCCCTAATAACGTTTCTGTGGCCCTAAGTAACAGTTCTGTGGCCCTCAGTAACAATTCTGTGTCTGTCCCTGAGTAACAATTCTGTCTGTCCCTGAGTAACAATTCTGTGGCCCTAATAACGTTTCTGTGGCCCTAAGTAACAATTCTCTGGCACTCAGTAACAATTCTGTCTGTCCCTGAGTAACAATTCTGTGGCCCTAACTAGCGTTTCTTTGGCCCTAAGTAACGATTCTGTGGCCTCATTAACAATTCTGTGTCCCTGAGTAATGCTTCTCTGTCCCTAAGTAACTTTTCTCTGTCCCCAAGTAACGTTTCTGTGGCCCTAACTCTGTCCCTAATACAGAGCGGTCTGCCTCTCTTGAATGACTGGAGGCAAATTAAGAATTCTAAAATGGCCGCTATTTATAGCTCGACCATTACACAGTGCTGGCTGGCTGGCTGCTGATTGGCTAATGCGATCACATGTCATTAAGGAATGCATTATGGGTCAGCGCGCCTTGTCTGCGCGCCTTCCCAGACATCCCCGCTCCGTCGCCGCACATGTCCGCCGCCATTTTAGGAAAAATTTCTATTCGCGCGTCCGAAGTAGGCTATTTTTCGGATTCGGCGCGAATCGAAAATTTTCCAATATTCGACTCGAATTCCACTTCGCCTACTTCGATTCGCTCATCTCTAGTAAAGATATGAGTAAGAAACTCTAATAAATTACCAGGTGCTATTGGCGTGTGGGTATACTTCATGTTCTGCTTTGCACTGGAAATGTATTTTGTGGGGTGAGTGCTAATGTTTTTACCATGAAAAAGCAGACTTAAGCTCCAGTCGAATGATTTTGCCTAGACTGACATAATATGACCAGCCTGCTGCAGGAAGGGATAGTCTTTTTGTCTCTGCTACTGCAGCGGGATTAATTGTCACCTTTCTCCCATTCCTCACTCATACTGCATCATTGTAACTGCAGCAAGCTGAGAGACTTCAGCTGCGGGTTGATCATTTTCAGAAATTTGAGCCAAAAACTGCACAGCCACTAGGCTTACATTATTTTGTCATCTATAGATCAACATATCATTATAGATGAAGCTGCTGACTCTGGATGTTGTATTTACATCTAAACCCCAAATGGATAACATTTAGATTGCATAAAAATGCTCTGTATAATAAGCAATTGCTAGGTTTTGAAAATAATACAATACTTGTTTTCAGCTCTTTTTATCCCTTGTTACATCTCAGTGCTGCTGATCTCTTGTTGACTATCTGCAGACACTTCAGGGTTGATTTACTAAAACTTGAGTGTGCAAAATCTGGTGCAGCTCTGCATAGAAACCTATCAGCTTCCAGGTTTTTTTTTTCAAAACCTAATTGAACAAGCTGAAGTTAAAACCTGCTTGGCTACCATGCATAGTTGCACTAGATTTTGTACTCTCCAGTTTTAGTAAATCAACCCCTTCTTGTCTACATACACTTTAGTGATGGCTTAGTTCTTAGGGTGGGTTTCCTGATGGTGACAGCAGTGGACAGTTTCTTTGTAATGTGTTGATAGGCTCCTTGTAATTTAGGAAGCCGGTGAGATGGGGTTATAACATCCCAATCGGCGGAGGGGATGCTGCTAAAAGGAAACATATGCAGTGCGCTGTGCTGAAATGTACCTAATGTTTGTAGCAATGCACTGAAAGAGTACCAATAGTTGTGGTAGACTACAGTGAACTGAACAATTTCAAACCTGTGCACATATAGGGGGTTAACCGAGGCAAAGTAAAAAATGTCCCAGCATCAGTGGTGTTAGTGGAAGGAAAAATGTGCCTGCATCTGTGGTGTCACTGGAAAGAAAAATCATCTCTGCTTTGGTGGTGTCACTTTTGGGAAAAAAAAGTATTTTCACAGAAAGAAAAAATGCATCTGTGTTTGTGGTGTTGCTGAAAACAGAAAATACCCTTGTGTTGGTGGTTTCACTGAAAGGATAAAATGACCCTGCATTGGTAGTGTCACTGGAAAGAAAAAATGTCCCTGGGTCTGTAGTCTCACTGGAGGGAAAAAAGTGTCTCTGCATAATTTTTCCGATAGCTGCTGGAGGGAGCATTGTGCTGTCTCCTCCCTCCAGCAGCTATTCTCCTGACAGGAGTGATGCTGCGGTCACTCCTACCAGTAGAACATAGCGGCTGAAGCTCCCAGCACACCCCCTGCACATATCAACACTCATATCTTTTCTGCACACCCCTTGACTTGGACCTGCTGAACATGGGCCTTCAAGGCGGGACACCAGGGAGCATTTTAACTAATGCAGGAGTTATGAAAATAGTGAAAACGACTTTAGAAATAGTAATATGTTAAAGCTTTTATGCTATTTTAGTGATTGGATTTTATAAATACTTTAATAATTAGACCTGGTTCCTCCTAATATGAAGGTTCTAGTTCATAACTTTAGAAATGCAGTTTGACTTTTCGCAATAGCACTTATACATTGAAAATGTATTTTTGTAACTCAAAGTGGATGATCTCTTTTATACAAATCACACTTTTAACACCTGCTTCATGTTTCTGGGAGTTTCAGTTGTAAAAATGAGAATAAAAAATATTACTTTATTCAGTGCTAAGATGATACAGACTTTGCAGAACAAAGTAATATTCTCTTCAATTGGTGGCTCTTCATCTCTGAGTGAGAATAAAATGAAAGCTATTGCCATTTAATGGCCGTCCAATGATCTTTGTGACATAATGGTGCAATTACATTGCAGCTGGCACAGCATCTAGTAATTAGCCTTTGCAGAATAATTCTTAGCAGTAGCAACTTTGCCGGAGGAGCCAAGTATTTAATGTAAAAAAGTAAGTGATCTGTGCAAAAATGTACCACTTAAACCTGGGGAACAAAATTGTTAGTGCAATTACTACAAAATCGATCCTTTCTGTAGAAGAAGCAGTGTACTCAGTGGAGCATTTCCATGTCAGAGTTACCAGAATGACCTAGGTTTTATATTGTACATTAACTAGGACATTTTACCCAATGAATGTTTGCAGTGTGGCTATGTTTCAACAGGGATATAATTTATATGTATTATGTAATCAAGGATATCATTTATATTTATTATATCATTTATGTCTAAGGCTTTTTATTACATATGTGGAGATCATCAAAGAATAATGTTGGATTAATTCAAGGCAAGGAGAGCAGTTATTAAAGGCTGTGCCATCATAGCTTCTGTTTAAGCCTGCAGTGCTTTGAATTAAGATAGGTTCACTCTTTTGAGGGTGGTTGCGTGTGCAGGAATCGCGTATGTTCCTGCACTTGCAACCACCTGCAGCCAAAACATGCTGCTCTTTAAAACCGCATTTATTCTGAACGGCATTCCCACGTATCTAAAAATGCAGTGTATTTGCAGGTGCAGGAACCGCAGAGAAATCGCATGGTGCTTTAGCAGCCGCTGAGTTTTCAAAATGCTGCATAAACCTTTTTTTCTGCGTGAAACGCAGGCACAGCAGCCCATGCAATTGAATGGGCTGCTGTGCCAGCACAAACATGGCCAGCAAAGCCGCAATGGTGTAATCTGAGCATTAGGAATGAGGTTGGGGTTCTGGTTAAGCATTGGTTCAGGGCAAAACCAACACACTTGCAGTTTTGACAGAAATGGTGAATGAAGGCAGCCACCATAGCTACCAACTACCAGTAATGTGTTTTCTGGGCTTTGAACTTTGGCCAGATATCTTAGGCTCACCAAACAGGGGTATACAGATGAGCAAGCCCTTTCACTATGAAAGACTGGGTTCCCACAAGTCATTTTCACAATATGCTTCACTGTGATAGGGAACAGTTCAGAAGTTAGAGAAATTAGTGTAGATCTTATAGCGGCTCATCTTTTAACATGGATGTAAACCCTTATTGAATGGCTTTTAGGTAGAAAAATGCTGTGTATCTTGGAGAAAATTTTTTTATAACGTAATGCTGCTAATGTGTTTTGTGCAAAATCTTTACATGAACCATCTGTGTGTTTTCACAGGGGTCATTTCCTTTTTTGCTGGCTGCCACTGATTTTTTTTTCACTGTCTGTCCCTGTCTGTATAACCAGCTACAGGTGTTTTTTCTCAGGGCATATTTCTTACATAGAATATGTTGTAGTATTCATGGACAATTGTACAATGTAGATCAGCATAGAAGTTATTTTTTTCCTTTGAGAGAGCATGTGACAGGGTAATTTACAATCAGGAGATTGTGGGAGACAGGCACAGAGCATTGTCATCTGAGAACACAAAGTGCCCAATCAAGCACCTTTATAATCAGTATCACCAGCTGTTAATGATTATATGAGATTTTAGTGGTTTGGTTTACATCAACTTTAATATGCTTGAGTTCGAATGGCATTGTTGGGGTACATTTGCTCATGTGCCCTGCCTGTGTACACAGATCTTTACACCCAAAAATCCCTATAAGGACAAATATCTGTCTACAATAATTAATTAATAGCTCCTTAATTGTTAACACTTTAGCTACTGTTTTTCTATTAACTGGGGTCTGGGTCAGTTTACCAGTCCTTGAGGAGGAAAAGAGCACATTGTCAGTCCCAAAAAAGTGCTCTGTGCCCCTGAAGAGAAGGCATAAAAAGGCACATTAGCACTGCTCAAAAAATGGCTGCTATGTACCCTTGAGGAGGAAAGAAATGGAGCATGAGCAGCACTGTAAAAAAGTGGCTGCCCTGCACCTTTGAGGAGGAGGAGGAAAAGGGAGCATTAATAGTCCCCACAAAATGGTTGCTATACACTCTTGAAGAGGAGAAAAAGGGCTCAGGAGCAGCATTGTGAAAAAGTGGCTGTTATGCATCCTCAAAGAGGAGGAGGAAAAGGGCTTCTGGTTTTCTGCTAGATTATATTGGAAGGAGTTCCCCTGCAAAGAACTTGGACAAATAAAAACATAAACTATTAAAAACTAAAAAAAAGGGAAGATCTGAAGATTATGGACATATGAGGCTTCATCTCTGCACCACCCCAACCTGAAATTATGGCTCTCTGCCAATACAGGTCCCACCCTGCATACCCAGTTCAGCTCTCATGTCATTTGGGTACATTCCTGTAGGCAAATGGAAGCATTCCATCACCACTGCAACAGTTCCAGCCTGATTCACAGACACATGCCCAGGAGAGCTCTCTGCAGCCTCATGAGGGTGAGCAAGCGCTTTTTTCTTCACATGCTAAGCCTGAGGGAGACCTTTTCCATTCTCAAAATTCTGACTAAAACTTTATGTGAGATTGCAGTTAGTCAGGCGAGTATGGATGACAGTTCGCTCTCCAACACTGGTGCTCAGGCCGCTCCACCTCTGGAACACCGTGGGGACCAGATTATTTTGGCCAGGTTTTATGCCCTCTTAGAAAAGGACCTTGGGAAAGCCAGTAAACACACCACATTTGAGCTGGAAAATTAGTTTAAGGAACTGGGCTTCAGCATAGAGACTATTGAAACTAAACTTGATGAGACTATAAGCGGAACCAACCAGAATGTCAGTTGTATCCAGGATCTTCAACAACAATTAGAGGAACAACAACAATATCAATGCTCTTGAGAACATATTCAGAAACTAGTACACCTTTATCTGGACTTTTTGTTGGTAGTCAATCATTGGCCAGCATCCGCTGATCACCAGCTTGTACTGTGACTAATCACAGCACAGCCGGTGCGCAGGCAGAGTGTGCGTGTGCCCTACCTAGAAGTGCCAAATCATGTTCCAGATACGTGATATGGCACAGGAGTAGGAGTACTCCTACGTTGAGGCAGTCGGCAAGTAGATAAAGTTTTTTTGTATAACTGGAATCTTTTACCAACTTGGCAGAAATAATCCAGAAATAGATACAATTCCTCATTCCAGACATCCCTTCATACAGGCTGGAATTTGACAAAGCTTACAGGGCTTCGATGGTACCATGAGAAGATGAGCAACCGTGGAATATCATTGTGAAACTACATGTCTAAAGCTAAAGAAACCATACATCTTCAGCTACCGGCATACCATCCAAATTTTTGCGAACATATCACTTGCCACAGACCAAAAGCACAGGTCCTTGAAACCCTTGATCCAAATGCTAAAGGCATTAAATACTGCTGGGCATTTCCTTTTCATCTTTAACATGCAAAGTAAGATGCATTTCTTCTCCACATTGCAAGAGGGCAAAGCTCTACTATAACAACTCAGCCTTTATCACAAATTATCCAGCCAGCTCACCCCATACTTTTAATCCCCAAACCCCTGGATCTGACAAAACCTCTGTGGCTCCCTGTCAACCATTGTATTTGTGAGGTCAGGCACTGATGTCAGACGAGAAGGCCTGGCTCACAGTCTCAGCTCTAATTCATCCCAAAGGTGTTTTATCGGGTTGAGGTCTGGACTCTGTGCAGGCCTGTCAAGTTCTTCCACTTCAAACTTGCTCATCCATGTCTTTATGGATCTTGCTTTGTGCACTGGTGCACAGTCAAATTGCAAAATGAAGGGGCTATCTGCAAACTGTTGGAAGCATGAAATTGTCCAAAATGTCTTGGTATGCTGACGCCTTAAGAGTTTCCTTCACTGGAACTAAGGAGCAAAGCCCAACCCCTGAAAAACAAAATCCCACACTATAATCCCCCTCCACTAAGCTTTACACGTGGCAAAATGCAGTCAGGCAAGTACTATTCTTTTGGCAATTGCCAAACCCAGACACAGCCATTGGATTGCCAGACAGAGAAGTGTGATTCGTCACTCCAGAGAACATGTGTCCACTGCTCTAGAGTCCAGTGGCAGCGTGCTTTACATCACTGCACCTGATACTTTGCATTGCACTTGGTGAGGTTAGGGTTGGATGCAGCTGTTGAGCCATGGAAACCCATTCCATGAGGCTGTACACACTGTGCGATTCAGCATGTGCTGACCCCGCTCTGTCATTTTACATGGCCTACCACTTCGTGGCTGAGTTGCTGTTGTTCCCAGTTGCTTCCACTTTGTTATAATACCACTAGCAGTTGAACTTGGAATATTTAGTAGCAAGGAAATCTCACAGAAGGACAGGTGGTAACCTATCATGGCACCACGCTTAAATTCACTAAGCTTTTGAGAGCAACCCATTCTTTCACAAATGTCTGTAGAAGCAGTCTGCATGCCTACATGCTTTATTTTATACACCTGTGGCCATGGAATTGATTGGAACACCTGGGAGGGGTGTCCCATGACTTTTGGCAATGTAGTGTATGTCTACTGATCTATGATCAATGAAGAACGTTAAAACGTGATGATGATATTTTGCCGTCACTGTGGCATCACTTGGGATGATCTACCCCTTTGTTTATGACCAGCTGCCAACCAGTAAATGTAATTGGTGCTAAAAACATATTTTTAGTTTAGTACCCAGCTCCCCATGCCCTTTTTCTGACAATTGCTTGCCTATTAGCCTTGAAAGTGGATTGATTTTTAAGATTTGCCTCATTGATTTTAATGACATTCACATTAAAGTTCAAATTTTTTTGGAATTTGGCCATGTTTGCCAAATGTGCCTGTGAACTGAAACAAAGCAGATTTGTCCATAACTATAACATGTCCCTCATATGTTTCAGTGGGGTTCAGGTTTTATTACACAAGTTTCACAAGACTTCATGCTGGTTTGATGAACCGCTATGAATCAAGCCCAAGCTCAGTCACTTATCCGTACTTCTCTTCGCCCGCCACATCCCACAAGTCAGGTGCAATGCTTTGGCCAATCACAGCGCATGCTGATGTCACAAGGGAGTGGCAGCACAGTATTTAACCTCTTGCCGTCCGCCTGCTGTTTATAAACGGCAGGGCGGTGGCAGTCCAGGGTCGGGTTGCCGTCCATAAACGGCACCCGCCTTTTCTAGCTGTGCGAGCTCCCTGGGAGCGCTCACCACCGCGATCCGGTGCCCGCTGTGTCCTCCGGACACAGTGAAACACCGATCGTCGGACGGGACCTCTGTACGAGGTCCCGATCATGTGATCACTGATTGGCGAATCAGTGATCACATGCAAAGTAGTAAGCAAGATGTCACTTGTGACATCATTGCTTACTATGTGTGAAATCTGTGAATGATCACAGAGGTCACATGGTACAAGGCTATTCACAACAGCCTTGTACCATGTGACAAGCTGTGACCACTCACAGCTCACTCAGTAATTCTCAATGACTGCAGGAATGCAGACAGAGAGAAAGAGAAATGATTGCTTTTACATCCTATATGGGTGTAAAAGCAATCAGTGTAAAAAAAAAAAATAAAATCTTCATCACCCTCCACAAGTAGTACAGTGTCACCATGGTGACAGTGTACTGCTAGGGTGACAGTATGTAAAAAAAAAAAAAAAAAAATAATAATATAAATAAAATAAATGTAATAATGTAAAAAAAAATGTTTAAAAATTATAATTTTTGGTTATAAACTAATTTGGATTTTTTTTTTTTACTAAAAAAATAACGGAATAAATTTTGGCTAAGATTTATGATGAAATATTATTTATTTGCAAAATTTTATTTAAAAAAACACTTTTTTTAAAAATTTTTGAACTTTTTCATTTACATAGTAAAAAAAATAAAAATCCCAGCGGTGAATAAATACCACCAAAATAAAGCTTTATCTGTCTCAAAAAAATGGTAAAAAATTCATATGGGTACAGTATTGCATGACCGCGCAATTGTCATTCAAAGTGTGATAGCGCTGAAAGCTAAAAATTGCCCTGGACAGGAAGGGGTAAAAGTGTCCGGACAGGAAGTGGTTAAGAACTGTCATTCCAGCGCAGCTGTCAGATAGTGGTAGCCAGCGTCTAGAGTGGAGCCTTTTTTTTTTCTCTTTTTTCAGGTTGGCGGTGGCTGCGGGCATCGTGATTGATAATTGATCTACTTCGGGGGACATTTTTTTTATTCTTGTTTTTAATAAAGGACTTGTCAAAGACTGTCTCCTATCATTTTTTTTTTTTTTAATGGGTTGCGGTTTCATGTAGCCCATACTCATTCACATAGGAGGGGGGCCAGGATTTGCACATAGGAGGGGGGGCCAGGATTTGAGGGTCTCCTTGTGCGGACCCCCACAACCATCAGCCATGGTAGTGGGGAAGAGGCCCTTGTCCCTATGTTGAGGGCATGTGGCTTGGTATGATTCAGGAGGGGGGACACTTGCTCATCCCCCCCTTTCCTGACCTTCTGGGCTGCATGCTCAGATAAGGGTCCAGTATGGGTTTTGGGGGGGACCCCCCACACCATTTTGTTTTGCCATGGGGGTTCCCCTCAAATTCCATACCAGACCCGAAGGGTTTGGTATGAATGGGGGGGAACCCCACTCCGCTCTTTAAAAAATAATTTAATTGACGGGCAATAGCGGCACTTATTTGTACATTCAGCTGATAGCTGAAATATTAAATAATGTGTTCAGTACTAAAATGCAGCATGACTTAATAATATAACTTATGAGGTATTTTGGTAGCTGTGTGGTATCTTACCACATACTCAGATGCAGTAAGGTACTGCTTAGTGGACTGCCCCTGTTTGAAGTTTGTGGTCGAACGTTCTGTAGGTTCGAATGTTAGACCGCAAACTGAACATGGGGGTATTCGGCCCATCACTACTGGTTATTTTCCACACTACCATTAAATCATTGTTATTAAAGAGTCATCTACACCTGAAAATGAATTCTTGTGCTTTTGCTTTTGATCAGTGTTCATTGTTGCTGTTTTCATTTAAAAAAATATTTTATAAAAGGTGGCAGGAGATTGTTTCTAACTAAATTTGCTATATTTAATTTTGTTTTTAATAAAGATGGTTTAAAATAAAGTATATGCATTGCTGTTTTAGAGTTTTAGCCCACATTTACATGGGGCATTTCAGCCCATGCCCCATGCAGGGCCACGTTTACTGGCCTGGTAATGAACAGGTCTTACATGCATCCCCGTGCCAGCCGTCCCATTGCTGTCTATTGGGACACAGCAACTGAATGGACACAGTCACTGCTTCTAATATGACATCAGTGTGCGTGCGATAGGGGCTATGTACCTGCATGGATGTCATATTGGGAGCAGTGGCTTTGTCCGTTCAGTTGCTGCATTCCAATTGACATCCATGGAACTGCCTGCATGGAACTGTACAGAACAACTCTGCATACCCGTGTGGGTATACACGGCCCTCACATGTGGCACAGATGTATACTCTCCATGTGAATGAGGTCTTAGAGTAGGGCAGAACTAAAACTCCTGTCAAATGTTTATTGTTGTCTGTTTCTCCACCCTCTATATTTGTTCTGGTGACCATTATTATAAAAAAAAAAAGTGATGGGATGTAACATTTTACAGATGTCACCAGATCAAAAGATGAGCGTAGATCATCCAATGAGTACACTTGTTCCATTACAACTCACTGTGTATATATTTTCTCCCAAAGGTAGTGAAGTTACATAGTTACATAGCCAGTCTGGCTGAAAAAAGAGAAAAGTCCATCCAGTTAAACCACCAAAAAAAAAAAAAAGTTAGAATTAAAAAAATAAGTTATAATGACACGTCACCATTGTTCTCACCACATGTCGGTAACAAACCATGCAATCCATACATACAAAGAAACCAAAACAAGTAAGTTCAGAAATTAAGTTAAGTTTAATAAAATTGAATGACAAAGGGTAAAAAGTATTGAACACACTAACTGAAATTTATTTAATAGTTCGTACAAAATCCTTTGTTGGTAATGACAGCTTCAAGACGCCTCCTTCATCCAAGTCAGGTGATTGGCTGGGCCATTCTAGCAGCTTTTTTTTCTTTCTTTGAAACCAATTGAGAGTTTTCTTGGCTTTGTGTTCGGGATCGTTGTCTGGCTGAAAGGTCCACCCCAGGGGCGGACTGACCATTTGGAAACTCGAGCACTGCCCAAGGGCCCCGGGTCCGTAGGGGGCCCCATGAGATGCCCCTGTTACCTTTTTCATAGCCTTTTTTGAGTTTGGGCAAGGACACAGGGGCACCATGATCCCCTATTGCCCAGGGGCCCCATGAATTGTCAGCCCGCCCCTGGTCCATCCTCGTTTCATCTTCATCATCCTATTAGGCGGCAGAAGATTTTTAGCAAGAATGTCTTGGTACATTTCTCTATTCATCCTTCTTTCAATGAAATGAAGTTTGCCAGTACGGAATGCTGAAAAACAGCCCCACACCATAATGTTCCCACCTCCATGCTTCACAGTTGGTATGGTGTTTTTGGGGTGATGTGCATTGCCATTTAACCCCCAAACATTGTGCATATTATGGCATCCGAATAGATTAATTTTGGTCTCATCTGAGCAGACTATATTCTCCCGGTATTTCACAGGGTTGTTTAAATGTTACGCAGCAAACCTTAAACGAGCTTACCACCAAGTCCGTTACAATGGCGTACATGTACATCAACCAGCCTGACCATGCCGCCCACCCGCAGTAAATGTACTGTGGGCGGGCAGGAAGCAGTTATATAGCTACATAGTTACATAGTTAGTCTGGCTGAAAAAAGACAAAAGTCCATCCAGTTCAACCATTAAAAAAAAAAGTTATAATCCTGTGAAATCACAAAAGCATAAGACAGCAAAGCATAAACTACCAGCATTCTTATTCTTCCTCACTCTGTCCATAACTGAAAACAAAACATTTTGGCTATAAATTCACTTTATATCCCATAGATGCTTCATTTGCCTTTTCGCTTGTTAATGTTTGCATAATATTTTGGTCCTAGATTCCAGATCAAGTGACATTAGAACAACTAAGGCTGCCCTTCGGTATATAAGGAGAAAAGCACCAGTAACAGATTATTTTAAGACCAGATTTGAGTTCATTCAGACTCTTATATAATGAAAAGCCAAAGCCTTTGGGGGTTATAGAGCACCACTTCATCAGGCTGGATTGATAACATTGGAGGGATCCTGATTGGCAAATTGTATGATTGTGCTAGATTGTTTAAGCACCTGAAGTTTACCCTGCACAGTAATGCAAACTAGGAAGCATATCAAACCATGTGCATATGAAGTGTGGTAGCGATCAAGTATTAAATATGTCTTCTAGAGATTCAATATTAGTCATTTTCCCTGTTGTCATTGGTTGGTTATTACATATAGGCACTGTCAACAAGGTTAGCTCTCTGTTTGTCCTTAAGTAGTTGTTGGGTTCTGGATTACTGTGGGGACTCCTTTGTATCCTCTCTTTCTGCCATTTGGACCAAATGGGTTCAAAATGTAAAATTGTGAGGTGCGTTTGTACAGTTGGCTCTGTTTAATGGTGTATTGCAATATGTTTTTTTTTTCAACATAAAAATAGTAGTAATCTAAGAAGAGTTTTGAGAAAGGGTCAGTGTTCTATATCAATATATATTTCAATATACAAGATGTTGGTTTGCAAATATTTGTTGTACCAAATTTTTCCAGGCACATCAAGTGTACCGTATGATACACCGCAGATGTTACACAGGGCTGACTTCCCTTGATTTGATAGATATCGTTATGCAGAGGGAGGATTCCATTACATGTTCTGAGAATGTCCCACTATCAACCCTTCTGCTTAGCATTTCTCTGGGGTGAAAAATATTCAACTCCTTTACCTTTTTGCAAAATGTTATACCTGGCAGAAAGCTGAAAATTACAGGGTGGTCAATAGTTCACATTTACTAGACACCTGAAGTAAGGGCAGGGGCTCTAATTCTATTCAGACAATAACTGTGTGCACACAGATGAAGCCACGCTGGAATGATTTTAAACCAACAACCTGAATTTCAATCAAATCAAATTCCAGACGTCAATCTAACTGAGAAACATTGCCAAGACTTAAAGCAGTGCTAAAGGCTAGACATTTTTACCTTAATGCACTCCCTGCATTGAGATAAAAAATGTCCCTGTATTTGTATCGCCCCCCTCACCCCCCATATACATATCTGAGCCAAAACTTGATCCAGCGCTGTGCCTGTCTGCAGTGGCTCTCTCCTCTCTCTCTTCTCACAGAGGCAGCAGAGGCCATTGGCTCTTGCTGTTGTCAATCAAATCCAGTGAACAGAGATCAAGGGGAGGCAGGAGTAAGCCACACTGTGTGTGTCAATAGATGCCCACAGCCCAGCTCAGGATTGAGCCTGCAGGTGTGCCCCTATAGCAAGTATCTTGCTATGGGGTTACACAAAGAAGTGGAGGAGCAAAGAGTACCAACAGGGGACCCTAGAAGAAAAGAATTGGGGCTGCTCTGTGCAAAATCATTGCACAGAGCAGGCGAGTATAAATGTTTGTTATTTTAGAGAAAAAGCCTTTACAATCACTTTAAAAACTGTTGATTCTAAAAAACCCCATTTAACATGAGAAGTGCAGCAAATTTGCCTAGAAGAATGGGCAAAATTGCAACATCAAGATATGCAAAACTGAGTTAGCTTATTCAAAAATAGTTTAATGACATATATGTATAGATATATTTTCAGATAGCTATTAGAATGTGATATTGACATTTAGTTATTTTGTAATGAATACATACATAACTGAATAGTAATTTCTTGAAGTCAAGCTTTAAAGAAAGCACCTTGAATGCAGGGAAAACTACCTTTTTATCAGTAAATATATGTTCTGTTCAGCATCATATATCAAATCAATGAATGCAACATGACAAGGAAGCATATTAGTGGTTCTGTCAGATTCAGGAGCATAAGGAAGACAAATCCAAATACCTTGATTGACTGAAGGGCAGTTAAAGCAGAACTAAAGTCCCGCTTTCAAAAACTGCAAGCTGGAATGCAATGTCTCTTCTGAAATAAAAGAAACCTACCTGCGTACTTACAGTCTGCTTTGAAATGCATACTGAACTGTGCAAGTGCTTCCAGGACAGTGCCTTTGTGCCTGGATGATTGCACTTCTGTGCAGGAGTGACATCATATGGCACTGACCTATAAAGCTGGATGCAGAATGGCACCAAGAAGAAGCTGGGTAGAAGATGCTGGTGCCAGTTAGGGTTGTTGCAGGATAGATATCACAGAGCTTATCCCCACGTTAACAGCTTCCCGAATGCCCTATAGCAGAAATATTGCTACAGGGCGGCATGGGTGTGCAAAATCACGTATATAGATGTGATTTTGCATTTACGGGTAGGGGGCACGCGCCCCCTACCCGCTCCACCATTCGTAGCTGCGGCTGTCAATCACCGGGTCCCAAGTATTACCAAACAGTAGTCATGTACTAAAGTCAGATACATCAAAAGGTAATGTTGGAAACAAAAAGTATGAAAGAAGAATGAGAAAGAAAATGAGAAAAAAAAAAGAATAAGAGAAAAAGTGAAGTAAAAGAGGGTCAGTCATGGATCTCAAGTTTTGCTGAATTTTTGACATATTGTTATTGAGAATGCAGGTGAGTTTGTCACTACCCATGATCCAATTCAGTTTATTTTTAACATAATCAAGTGGTATCACTAATCATTTCCAATGTTTAGCAATAGTGATTCTTGCAGCCAGGATCATGTAAAGGATCAATTTGGTCGATTTTTTAGGGATTCCTGAAGGTGACTTTTGAAAAAGGGCTATCTCTGGGGATCTACAAATATTCACTCTTGTCACTGAATAAATAAAGTTAAACATTTGGATCCAAAATCTAGTCACCACAGGGCATTGCCACCAAATGTGGCAAATGGTTCCCTCCTGCCCACAGCATCAAAAACAGGAAGGCTATGTGGTAGGGTGTGTTTTTTCAAGGCGTGTGGGGACCAAGCACCATTGCAGAAGTATTTTATAGTTAGATTCTATTAGTGTGGTATTGATAGAAATCTTGGACAGAGAATAAGCAGTGTACTGCCAATCAGTTAGTTCTATGGAGATATTTAAGTCCGTTCCCAATGAACCATATGAGGGAGCTTGGTTTTTGGATTAATAAAGGAAGTATATATCGTGGATATTCAACCTTTCAGCATACCAGTAGCTTGACAGGATAGTTCAAAGGAAGTGAGCATTAGGGGTTCCTTCAACAATTTAAGTTTGGATTGTATAAAGGACACAATTTGGTTATATCGAAAGGTCTCATTGGATGGGAGCTGGTGTTTATCCCGAAAGTGCTCTAGAGAGTACAGTCGATCCCCATCTAAAAAATCCCAGATATGGAGAAGGCCTTTATTAATCCACCACTGAAATAAGGGCAGTGTAAGAGCAGGTATAAATTCAGGGTTACAGAAGATAGGGGCTAAAGGGGTATCAGGAGAAACTAGAGATTTATGGATGCGCAGCCTGTCCCAGACTTCTAAGTAGTAAGATAATATACAACATAAAATGCGAGGACGTAATCGATTGGGAAGCCACATCAGAGAGCCAAAGGTATAAAGGTGACAAGACAGGGCTTCAATAATAACCCATTGGGATTTAGGGCCTTTGGCTGTAGTGTAAGAGAGCTGTGTTATCTGGGAGGCTGGGAAGTCCTAAGCCACCATGTGTTTTCTGAGAGTATAGTGTTGATTTAGTTATCCAGGCGCATTTATTACCTCACAAAAAATGAAGAACTTAAGATTGTAATCGTAATAGTTCTCCTCTGGGGACTGCAATCAGTAATGTCCTAAAAAAAAATGTCCTAAAAGTAGTGTAGGTAAGAATGTAATTTTAATGGAGTTAGTTCTACCGAACCAAGATAAAGGGAAGTCCGCCCAACAACGAAGGTCTTCTTTGAGTTTAAAGAGTGGGGGATAATTCACACGATAAAGAGTCGCAATGGAGTGTGTTAGATGGATCCCCAGTTAGGGAAGGGAGCAGGTAGCCCATTGAAAGTCGTAATTGTCCCAAAGAGTCTGTGCCTCTGAAGGGGATAAAGTAATGTTGAGAGCAGTCATTTTAGAAGAGTTTAAAGAGAGTCCCGAAGCTAGCGAAAATTGATGTAGTAAAGTCAACAGATTGGATACGGACACATGGGGATTCGAGATATACATAACGACATCATTGGCAAACAGGGCACATGTGTGCTCCTGTCAGCCACATTGAATACCTGTAATACCAGAGTGAACTTATAGCGATAGTGAGGGGTTCAGTCACCAATATGAAAAGTAGGGGGGAGAATGGACAACCCTGTCTAGTATCACGTCTGATAAGAAGAGGAAACGATTTGTTCCCTCGTATGGAAATCTGAGTCGAAGGATTACAATATATAGTTTTTAAGTAGAGAAATAAAAGTGAAGCCAAACCCAAAGGCACTCAATGTGTTAAATAGGTGTTCCCAGGTCAAACTATCAAACGCCTTGTGAAGATCCAGTGATAACAGCAATATTTCCCTGGGTAGGGAGTTATCCCAATTATATTTCACTGCAGATATCAATGCTAAAGACCGACGGATCTGATCGATAGTGTTCAATGTCCTCGTATGAACCCTGATGCCTCCTATTCCTATAAGGTGGTCCAAAGAATGTGCACAACAAAAATAACATGAAATAAAAAAAATCAATGTACCGAACTAAGGGCATATCAAATATTCATCATATACATATATGTGTATTTATTGCTGCAGTTTGTATTCCACGCACCAGCCAATTGAATCTCATATGTTGATTGATTGTTGAACATCTAAACATGTGAACAGTAGCAGCCAAGGTGCAACAGTCAGAGGGAGGTTAAATTTGGCTCAGAGCTGAGAGACTCTGCAGGCCAGCTGAGACTTCCCCCGTCCTAGAACTTTGGAGAAAGTTCTAGAGGCAGTGGGCAGAGGTGAGGAGTGGCTGGTCTGCACTCTTGAGGGATCCTGACCAATCCCCAACAGGAGGCTTGGCATGGAGTCAGGATTGCCTTTAAAAGTGACAGAGACTGCTTAGCTGCAGGAGAGTTCTGGTGGAAGAGGAAGATGTAAGGCTGAAGAGCAGGAGCCTGGGAGGAGGCCCAGATGGGAGAGGGGCTCACCTCCAGGTAGAAGGACCTGGGAAGGCTGAAAGCTTCACCAGCTCCCTGAGAGAGGACCACCGGTGTGGCAGGGAAGGAGCGCCCCAGCTAAAAGGCCTGATAACAGGCACCGACCCACCAGCAACACAAGAGAAGGACTAAGTGAGTAGACCTGCACCCCCTGGGCCAGATAGGGGAAGGAGGCACTCTAGTGGGAAACTGAATTAGCTTGCCACCCAGGACTGTTTCACCCTTTTTATGTGGCAGACACTGGATCCCCAGTCCAGGGATTCCTCCAGGCAGCCAGATAGAGGAGCATTTGGGGTCTAGGGTGGTACTACAGGAGACTCAGTCTAGCTCTCCAGCAGAGACTGTTTGCTGTACCCACTAGTACATAGTTCAGGAAGTTGTCCTTAGTTTCTCAGTTCCTTTGAGCATCCCGTACACCCTTTACCCCATCCAAGTCCTAAATCCCCTAATAAAACTTCAAAACAAGCTCAAGGACTGGTCTCTGACTTCTGAATGCAAGTCTACGTGGAAATGAGTGTTGCCTGGCTGTGCAGGACTATAGGGGGGACCCAAAACTGCAGCAACTCCTAAAGGGGTAGTGCGACACAATTGATATAATAAGAGCAGCTGCTGTCTAAAGATGATGAATCACCCCACAGAACATGTAACAAATATCCCTTATCAGTTCACACTATCTGACTCCAAAGTTGTACAATTTTCAGTGCAACTTTGGAGTCCAACTTTAGTACAACTTTGAAGTGACTTTGATAAACCTTTTACACTCTATGGCATTGAAGCTGTGTCAAAGTTGGATCAAAGTAGTAAAGGAATCTTTTCTGAAGTTGCAGTGACTTCAGTAGTGTCAATTGGGATGGCTCTCATAGAGATACATGGTATTTCACATGTCCTGCGACTTTGGGTCTCACAATTTGGATCCTAAATTGCAAGAGTGCGAACCGAGCCTCATTTGAAAGGGAAGACAGCATTTGCCAATAATATACATAAACAAAAGCAATATATTGCTTAATAAATAACTTTTATTTAGTTTTTTTTTGGTGTTTTTGATCAGCAATATATTGTTTTTATGTACTGTACATTATCCAATTGCGGACCACCTCACTTACACCTATGGCGGCAGGGTGACCGCTCTGCAAGGGATCACGATCCTCTCTTTCAGGTTGGCAACACACAACACTGTGCACTGTACACTGAGAAATGATCACAGAGATAAGATCTTTGATAAAAGCAGCACACAGTTAACCCCCTGATCGCACTAGATGTTAACTCCTTTCCAGCCAGTGTCATTAGTACAGTGACAGTGTAATAGCCCTGATCACTGTATTAGTGCCACTATGGATGTCAGTGTCAATTAGTAAGTGTACCCCCCAATGAGCTAGTGTCAGATTTCCCGCCACACTATCACAGTTCCACTATAAGTCGCTAATTGCCACCAATACTAGTAAAAAAAAAAAAAAAATTCCAGTATATATACCATAGTTTGTAGACGCTATAACTTTTACGCAAACCAAATAACATACACTAACTGGGATTTTTTATACCAAAGATGTGTAGCAGAATACATTTTTGAAGAAATATGATTTTTAAAAAAAATTTTATTGAATATGTTTTAAAACAGAAAGTAGAAAATAGTGCTTTTTTTCAAATACCACTGAAAGAAAGCTCTGTGAAAAAAATTATATACATTTCATTTGGATACAGCGTTGCATGACCGCGCAATTGGCAGTTAAAATAGTACAGTGCTGAATAGCAAAAAATTACCTGGTCAGGAAGGGGGTAAAATATTCCAGAAGTCACAGGATGTGTGTTATACATACTTTTTATATTCACCTTGTACACTTGATGTGGTTTTATTCATATATGGTTTGCACATTGAAAAATACAATACCATTTAAACCTTTCATATTTTATCTGAATCTATGAGAAAAAAAAGGATTTGACTGTACAGAGACTTTAATGACAGTTGGGCCTCACTACAGGTTATTCTTAATACAGACATATAATGAGTTTGAGGTCTGTCTACAGACAGACAGAGCAGTACAAAATCATTGTGGTGGTTAGTACTTTCATGACATCACAATAGTTCAACCTTTGTCAGACATTGGTGCAATTTTTTTAAGGGAGCATTCATACTTGTTTCCTAAAGTTAGGGCCCTTTCAGTTAATGCCTTGAGTTAATGCATATAGGTTATTGTCAAGTTTGAACTTTCATTCTTGGACCTAAGACTCCTGATTAATTACTAAGGGCAGCAATTTGAATTTTCTGTAAATTTGCTTTTGTAATAAATTAGTCTCGTTGCCTCAAAAGTTTCAAATCCTCCTCAGAGAATGACATAATTTATGGACAACCCTGTAAAGTGAAACTTTCCTACTTTTACTAAAGTTTAATATAAGCTGAAAGGAACATGTGTTCATTTAAATCATATAATCAATTTCAAGGGAATTCTAAAAATTCTCTAAACTGGATGTTTGAGGTTGACACAGGTTGACTTTAGTAAGCTTAATATTTTAGTAAATTTGACTCAGTTTCACTTCACCTCACTTCACCGTGCTACACACTTTTGCAAATCAGCTCCAAAGGGGTTGATTTAATAAATCCAAATAGGCTGTCCACTTTGCAAGGGAATTTGCCATTGGCTTAGTGAATGAGGTGAAGCTCTGCAATCAAGTCCATGCAAAAAACACTTTGTATTATTTTTTTTGCTAGCATACGATTGGGCATTCTTTGCAAAATTAGTTTTTCACTTCCACATTGGACCTCATTAACTAAGCTATTGGATATTCCTTTCAAAGTGCACAGCCTTGTTGCCTTTAGCAAATCAACCCCAAAGGGTTTGGTATAATCCAAAGTCTTCGAGAGGAATAAAGCTGTGTTTTTCAGTATTTCACCCATTAATACATTTATAAGACTTCAGTTTAAGACCACCTTCACACATCCATTTAGCCACATAATCCTGATTCCAATGGCAAGAATCAGTGGATGTTTGCAGCTGGAAACACAAGTGCATGGGAGCAGTGGTGCTTAACCTATATGAACTAATGACAGGCTGACAGTGGCCGCCACTATTTGCATGCAGCCATACACCAAGCAGTTACCTGTTGTTAGGGACAGATGTCAAGGCCCAGATGAAGCTGACTGAATCGAAGTTTGGACATCCATCCCTAACCCCATGGCGTGAGGCTACATGCACCTAATTATAGCTATAAGAATCCACTGATTCTTGCTGCGGGAAACTCGTATATGTGGCTGAATGGTCAAGTGAAGGAGTCCTTAGTTTGAGGACTTATTGGTTGATTGAGGCAGCAATATTTGACATATTTCCACTAAACATGCAGCCAAATATTGCATAGAAGCTTTTGTGTGTTAATTAATATGATTTAAACAATGAAATTACAACTCGTGCTTGATGGAAGAACTGTGTTGCACTTGCAGTATTTTATACCGCTTAAGACCTGTAATTGCCACTCTCTCTTTTGTATATATATATATATATATATATATATATATATATACAGTATATATATGTATCACATGCCAGCCACTTTATTAGGTACACCTTGCTAAAGCCAAGGAAATATCCCCCACATCATTACACCACCAGCTTGAACCATTGATACAAGACAGGATGGATCCATGCTTTCATGTTGTTTACTCCAAATTCTGACCCTACCATCTGAACGTGGCAGCAACCAGTCTGCCCATTCTCCTCTGACCTCCTACATCAACAAAGCATTTTGATCCACACAACTGCCACTCACTGGATATTTTCTTTTTTGGATCATTTTCTGTAAACTCTAGAGATGGTTGTGCATGAAAATCCCAATAGATCAGCAGTTTTTGAAATACTCAGAGCAGTCCATCTGGCACCAACAACCATGCCATTTTCAAATTCACTTAAATCCCCTTTCTTCCCCCATGGTAATGCATGGTTTGAACTCGTCTTCACCACGTCTACATGCCTAAATGCATTGAGTTGCTGCCATGTGATTGGCTGATTAGCAATTTGTGTTATCAAGCAAATATATATATATATATATATATACAGTATACACACACACATTATATTGCCAAAAGTATTGGGACGCCTGCCTTTACACTCGCATGAACTTTAATGGCATCCTAGTCTTAGTCCATAGGGTTCAGTATTGCATTGGTCCCCCCTTTGCAGCTTCAACTCTACTGGGAAGGCTGTCCACAAGGTTTAGGAGTGTGTCTATGGGAATGTTTGTGAGGTCAGGCATTGATATCAAATGAGAAGGCCTGGCTCGCAGTCTCTGCTCTAATTCATCCAAAAGGTGTCCTATCGGGTTGAAGTCAGGACTCTGCGCAGGCCAGTCAAGTTTCTCCACCCCAAACCTACTCACCATGTCTTTATGGACCTTGCTTTGTGCACTGGTGCGCAGTCATGTTGGAAAAGGAAAGGGCCATCTCGAAACTGTCCCCACAAAGTTGGGAGCATGAAATTGTCCAAAATGTCTTGGCATGCTGATGCCTTAAGAGTTCCCTTCACTGGAACTAAGGGGCCAAGCCCAACCCCTGAAAAACAACCTCACACCATAATCCCCCTCCACCAAACTTTATACTTGGCACAATGCAGTCAGGCAAGTACTGTTTTCTTGGCAACTGCCAAACCCAGACACATTCATTGGATTGCCAGACAGAGAAGCATTATTTGTCACTTCAGAGAACATGTCTCCACTGCTTTCCACCACTGCATCCAACACTTTGCATTGCATTTGGTGATGTAAGGCTTGGATGCAGCTGCTAGGCCATGGAAACCCATTCCATTAATTTCTTTATGCACGGTTGTTGTGCTAATCTGAAGGCCACATGAAGTTTGGAGGTCTTTTGCTAAGGACTCTGCAGACAGTTTGCGACTTCTGCACACTGTGCACCTCAGCGTGCGCTGAGCCTGGTCTACCATTTTACGTGGCCTACCACTTTGTGGTTGAGTTGCTGTTGTTCCCAGATGCTTCCACTTTGTTATAATAGCACTAACACTAATATTTAGTATCAAGGAAATTTCACAGATGGACTTCACTGGTCCTATGAGCAACCCATTCTTTCACAAATGTTTGCAGAAGCAGTCTGCATGCCTCGGTGTTGGATTTTATACACCTGTGGCCATGAAGGTGTTTGTAACACCTGAATCCAATGATTTGGAGGGGTGTCCCAATACTTTTGGCAATATGGTGTATATATATATATATATATATATATATATATATATATATATATTTGAGGTGCAACATTTTAATTCCCAGAATGGACTGTAGAAAAAATTATCAAACACCTCTGCATTCTTCAATGATCTGCTGATGACGTTCTTTCTGGTCTTCTGTCAAGATTTGAGGCACCATCTTTGTGGAAATCTTTCTCATTCCCAAATCTTCCATTAGAATCTGCCACACTGTTAACTTGTTCAAGTTCAATTCTTCTGCCATCCTTTGCACACTCAATCTTTGATCTGGGTGTACGAGGGTTTGTCCACATTTGCATCCATTGTTTGCGTTTTTGACTGCCCACTTCTTTAGTCACCGTGGACATCTTCCCACCCCTCTTTTAACCGCCTATACCATATATTGTTTCTAAAAATATTGAACAAAGAATTTATGTACAGTAATGCAAAGCTAGTCACTAGTGCTATCTTTTGAAAAGATGATGGGAAGAGAAAGTCCTACTGATAATAAGCTGTTTTGTGTCGCTCCTTAGTTTCAGCTTGCATTCATCCCATTGGTTTTTAGTGCCAGCCATATCACCCAGCTGGGTACCCACTATAATTTTGTTCTTTATTTGGCATAGTTCTTATATGGTACCAACATATCCGATTGCTCTTTGTAGCATATTCAGAACTACATCAGTCCCAGTTGATGTTGCAATGCAGTATTTCTGCTTTTCACACAAACATAAACATACTGTACATTGGACAACTAGTTGATTGTAGAGTACAAAATTCTAAGGGTACTCAGGTGAAGATCATTAAACACAGGGAAATCATACAATCTCCAATATTGATCAGCAAAGTTTAATTTTTAGGTCCCTCCTTATTAGTGCTTGATATTTCATTTTTGGCTAAAATACTAAGCAGCTTTCAGAATGATGTAGTAAATTGATCTCTATTCAGACTTATTCTTATACCACATGCCAAACTGGAACTTTCCAGTGGCTTTTTAAATAGGAGATATATGTATAGTCATAATTTCCATAATTTCACATGTCCCCCTCTCATCAGAGCAGGAGGTTTTTCAAATAAAATTACTAGACAGAACATAAGACAAATACTAGTGTTTCTACAGCTGGTGAACATAAATAAGCTGTCATGGTGACTGGCTGCATTATATCTGCGGGAACAGATGGTAATATTTAAGATGATGGTTTTAGCTAGAAATACCAGAGATTCTAATAAAATATCTGATCAGTCTTCTGAGATTTTGTAAAGAATATTTTAAAATGAGAATGCATTTATTCTTTAAATGTCATTAAATATTTGTTGATTTTCAACATAAATTAAAGATATCTCATGTTTATTTCAAACTTTAGTACTTATTTCTAGGCATAGGATCAAAAATACTCTTTTCCACTTATGTGTATTTCCTTAAGGAATACACAATCTTGTTCACTGCTTAATATACAGAGGTAAGAGGGACACATATAGTATATAATGCAACCAACAAACAACCCACCTCAGAATATATTGTTCACCTAAACCTTTCCCTGTTGCTACCCCACCACCTCCCTTCCCCCCCTCCTTGTTCTCTACCCTTCCTCCCCCCTCCTAAGGTTGAACAGTATACTCCAATGAAAGTTTAATGTTTGACAATCACATGTAATCCACCTAACCCTACACCCATAGTGGTGGAACTTCAATAACCTGTACTGTATTGACATATTGTACAATTATGAACCTGTTGATTGTACCCTGTTTATACCCATTTGAAAATTGAATAAAGACATATTCAGATTAGAATATATTGTTCAATCCTATTACCTGGGTTTCCTGTGTTAAACAAAACATCACTGAATAGTATAAACATTTTAAGCAAAATTAGAAAAATTATAAAGAACACAACATGAAATAAATTAAACAACCCCCCCCCCCGCCAAAAGCCCCAGATCCTCTCAGTTAAAAAAAAAGGATTTTCTTTTTAACAAATTAGAATTTGTCTAAGTAGCTCATTGAGAGAAACAGGGAGGTCTGTTTGGCAAAATTTCACGGATGGTGAAATCATTACTTTTGCAGTTAATTTGACAGTGCGGAATCACTCCAATTATTCCTAATTGATTAACACACAACTAGAATAAGTACGTAACTCTTTTTCATTATTAGCTTTAGGATTCTATTGTTACAAATGCACAGTGCTGTCAGTCTAACACAGTTAATATATTTGGAGAGTACAAATCTGACCTTATCAACTTCGTACATATAAGCCAGTATGAAAACAAAGACTGGATTACAGATACTGTATGCAGTCTATCTTCTTAAATGGGCTTTATGCATGGTCCAAAATTAAGCTCCGTTCACACTAATGTGTTTTTAGAGCTTTTTGCAGAAATGCACTACAGTCCATTTAACATGGTTTCCTATGGAACATGTTCATGTCTATGCTTTTGAATTGCTGTGTTTTTGGAAAGGGTCAGGGACTTTTTTAAAAACAAAAAGCAGAGTTTTTGATCCAATAGAGTTCAATGGAGAAGCTGCTAAAATGCATGATAGTGGGTGTTGGCTGCGTTTTTGCAGCGTTTTGCATTTTTATTTTGTCCAGCAACAAAAATAAATCCACTTTAACAAAAAGAAGTGTAAGAAATGCATCAAAAACTTGTGTAGGAAACCGCAAAACAAACTGGGAAAAGCACTGCAAAACGGACAAAAAGCGAACTGCATAGGTGTGAATGGAACCTTAGCAAATCTTTACTGTCTTCTGGCAGAAAACAATAATTACCGCTGAACCAGCTGATATATAATCCATCTATGGCTGGCTTTAGAATAACCAGTGATGAGGTCTTTGTCATATGCTTGACACCTGAATATAAAAATGGCGGCATGGACCAGACATAGTGTCAGTGTATTGGAAGCTGTTGAAGGGAAAGGAATACTTGCAAGATATTTGTTTACCCACATAAAATGCCCATTTCAGAATCCCCCTGCAAAGTTTTAATGGGAATCAGATCATGGCTTTAGTTAGGGCAGTCCATAACTGCTCTAATTATTTCTTTGTGGATTTATTAAGGGTTTCAGATTATTACCACATTGAAAGACTACAGTAATTTTCTGCCTAACTTCAACTTTTGAACAGATGGCCTCAAATTCTAATGAAGTACGCTTTGATATGGTAAAAAATGAAGAGGTGACCTGCAAGCAATCCTGAATGGTGTTTATTGGATTTTTGTATTTTTTAATGTGGTGCTACTTTTTTCACATTTTGGTAAAGGAATAGTACAAATGTATGTATTTATTTTTTAATAGCATGAGGTATACCCTAAAATTTAACAGTGTATTAGAGAATATTACAATTTATTCCTTTATAAATAAAATCCAAAAGTATTCTAACCAGACCCGTAACCAGGCATGCAGGTCGAGTGACCAAATAGCATAAATGACTGCACCTTGGATTTCCAGCCCTGTATTTACACTACATTACACCAGCGTTGGAGATCTATTTTCCAGCAATGAGAGTTCAGCAGGGAAATGTTGTTATAGCGATTGATGATGAATTTACATTGCTGGACAACATGATTGACATTTTATTTACATTTTGGGACATTGCAATTATGTTATTTTTTTTTAATTGTAAAAAAAAAAAAGACTAGGTGTATGTTTATTTATATTTTATTTTTCTTTGAATTAGTACTCTTTGCCCTGAGAGGGGGTGGATATCTGAGGGTACCTTTATTATAAAAAAGGTTTTTATGATAAAAAGGGGCTTCCAGATTCCTAAAGGTCCCATCCCATTATTCCCCAAATCTGTTTTGGGAGACAGGATGTAAAAAAAAAGACTAGGTGTATGTTTATTTATATTTTATTTTTCTTTGAATCAGTACTCTTTGCCCTGAGAGGGGGTGGATATCTGAGGGTACCTTTATTATAAAAAAGGTTTTCATTATAAAAAGTGGCTTCCTGATTCCTAAAGGTCCCATCCCATTAATCCCCAAATCTGTTTTGGGAGATAGGAAGTGGGGAAGATGACCTTGTCTTTCAATCTGGGAATATGTGCCTTGCAAGGGGGTCTTTGCCACCACTCGTTGCAAGTTAATCCCCCAGTGTTGAAAAGCATGTGGAAATATGAATGATAGAAGAATTTATAGCTTCACTTTATTGACCAACTTGAGTGAACATTTATTTTGTTAAGAGAAGATTCTTAACAAAGTGATGTTTATTTATGTGTATATTTTCCTTATATTTATTATATATTTATGTGTATATTTTTATGTGTCTCTTTCATGGGCACCCAGGCTTCATGTGTTAATAAAAGAATGTCTTGATTATTGAGGGGTACCCCACTTTTTTAATGTAGCTTGTAAAGGACTGAATGGTATTTTTCTGTAACACCAAGTTCAACTTTAATACACCACCCAAGCATGTTATTTAAAGGATTTTCTGTATTATAAATGTCTCCCTTTAAGCCATATGAAAACACAGACTCTGCACTGATTTTTTTTTTAATGTAGTAAATAAAGTGCCCTTTTTAACAATAGCCTGCATATTAGTCTTGAAAATTAAAAAGAAAACTACATTTGCTTCCCACAGATCTTCACACTTGTGGTGTTCTCTGAAGATAGATGCAGTGTGTGCAGTTACAGTAGAGCCTCATTTATTGAAAGGGTCATGCTTGGCAGAATGTAGTGCTTCCTCTTTTCCTTTACATGGGGGGGGGGGGATTGTAATTCACTAAAGACAGCAGAGAAGGCAAATAACATGGTTTCAGATTTCAGTTCAGTGTACAGGAAGTTTCAAAGACACAAGATTTCTATCTGGATAAACAGGAATATTTCTGCATTTGCTGAAAATGTGTTTAGCCTGTAAAAAAATATGGTGCCATTTCATCCTAGGACTGGTAAACTGAAATATAGTCCTTTTTGGTTCTTGAGTTTAGATATACTTTAAGCTCTACCATGCAATTAATCTTTTCAGAACTGAAATTGCTGATCAAGCTGAAACTGTAAACTTAAAGGTTTTAAAGCTATCTTTAAATCTAACATTTCACATTTGCAGTATAAATTGAAAATGAGAATCAAAATGATCACGTAACAAGAACATAAAATGCTATATAATTTCACAGGGAACACTTAAATTTTTTACTATTTGCGACTTTTTACTTTGACTGTGTATACTGAAATAATGTGGACTTTTACCTGCATTCTTTTTTTTATTCAAAAATAACTACACAGCACCTCTAAAGAAAAGAAATGCCATAAACTTAATTACGTCTCATTAAGCTGTAATTATCCTCCCTGAGCAACTACAAAAATAAATTCAAATTTGTAGTAAGCAGAAATGATGCCTAGAACAGCACTAAACAGACTTAGTACCAGAATGAAACCTCACACTAAAAAATAGTAGCCAAAACAAAGTATTCAACACTTAGGGGTTGATTTACTAAAGATGCAGACACTGTTCACTATGTTAAGAATCTTCTCTTAAAAAATAAAATGTTCACTCAAGTTGGTCAATAAAGTGAAGCTATAAATTCTTCTATCATTCAGTCATCTGGCAAAGCACATTTGGTATATGAAAATGGTAGGTAAAATTCTGCACATTTTTAAATTACCCTGCATTTATTTTTTTATTTTATTTATTTCAGGTACTTATATAGCGCTGTCAATTTACACAGCGCTTTACATATATATTGTACATTCACATCGGTCCCTAACCCTCAACGGGCGTACAATCTAAGGTCCCTAACTCATAGTCTTACATACACATACTTATATTGGTTTTCAAAATTAAGTACATTCACTTCAGCTTTTAGCTAAATGGACATTATCCAGTCCTTCAGTAAATCAACATCAGTGATTGCAGTATTTAAAAAAAAAAAAGAAAAACATTTTTTTAACTGTACACTAAACAATTTACCTGCTTCTTGCCTGGTCACTGTACATATATGGCTGGGTGGAAAAAGCACAGTTCAGGCCAGTTCAGGCTCCTCCCACTCCTTCTGTTCTAGGTGTTCATGTGAGGCACGCAGTGGCACAATATGTGATTGCTGTGTAAACCTGACACAGCAATCACAGAATGGGGTACTGTCAGATATTCTGGAATTAAACCGGAAGGCCTGAAGTTATCATCTCTACATGGGCATGCTGGAAGCCATTTTGTTCTTCATATTTTATTTTCACGATGTCTGAACCTTAAGAGCAAATATTCCAAAGTCGTTTCAGCTTATGTTCCCAGGTTACAAATTTGGGGGGAGGTACTGTGGTATCAGACAGCTACAAGATAAAGACTAGACATGGTACCAAGTTGTAAGATAAATGGAGTCCATGTTTAGATTGAACAAAGGACAAAAGAACTGTTCAGAATGATTTTTTTTCCCCAGGAACCCTTGGAAAAAAGAATGCACATTAAACTTTATATTGTATATGGTGTTATTATTTGACAGGAATATTTTAATCAAAAAATGTCAATCGCATTATTATTAACATTGCATGAAGTGAATACTTACTTAAACCAGAGTTCCACCTGAAAAAAAAATAAAAGTCAGCAGCTACAAAAACTGTAGCTGCTGACTTTTAAAATACAGACACTCACCTGTCCCTTGGTTCCGTCTTGTTCTCACCACCGCTGGTTTCACCGGTCGTCTTCTCTCCCTGACACATTAAAAAGAATTAGTTTGAGTTCATTATATTACAACGTTGGTATGTTACAGAAGAAGTGAGATAATAAGATACCTCAGTACTATATCTCAACAAATGTCTAAGATATATAGGTAGATTTTGTTTCTTCAGAATCACTTAAAGCAATACATTATTTGCAGTGACATGGGTACTTGTCTGTCTGAAACCAGCCTTGTCAGAAAAGCAGTTATCTCTAATATTCATGATATTCTTACTAGCCAAGGTTAAAGGTTGACATGCTACAGAAGAAATGTCAGAGAAATCCAAATCCTATACTGCCCCCTTCAGGTAACTGAAATCAATTAGTAGAGAAAATTACACCTATTCTGACATCAGATGGTCAGAGACGGGGAGGACACATCACCAAAAAGAATAGGACATCACAAGATAAGACAGGAAACAAAGGTCAACAAACGAACACAAACACACCCTGAAGTGAGCTGACATCACTGACACCATGCAGTCCATATTGGTAGCTATAACTTTCATTTTCTTCATCTAGCTTGTACTAGCCTTATAGCTCTAGCTAAATTGTTTAGTCTGATAACGGTTATGGTTAGCACATGAGTTGATGTGAAGTAATTTTAACTGCAGTATAAATTATTTTAATTTCAATTCTCTTGGGGAAATTCTATTTTAAATATCCCTGAAGCTAATTTTAGCTTTAGTGTAACGTTTGATCTTGACCTCATATAAATTCTAAGCTGATTGGATGGCCTGTGTATGGTATTCCAAATCAATTCATGCCAAGGTACATGTTGAGCTTTGAATGTCTGGTTGTAAAGAGATCATGTAGTCGACTTGCATAGCTGTTGTCACGTTTCTGAGTAACTGATTTCTTCTGAGTAACTGTTTCTTACACTGCATTTCTAGATGGCTGGTTCTAATTCATTAAGTTTTTTAAGTAATTGCTTGTTTGAATGTCTAACCATTATTTTGAATTAGATCATTGTACTGTTATTTTGAATTGTTTATTATTTATCATCACCTATTATATTTCATTATCATTTTGCACTGATTTTTATTATTAATAAATATATATGTTTGCACACTATTGCTTTTTATTTTGTCTTCAAATTAGCGCAAATAAAGAACTCAAATTATCAGCTGATTTATGAAAATTAGTAGGGAATCTCCTTAATTCCATATCCCCACCTGTTTTCAGAAATTGTATACTGATTATTTTCTCAGAGCTAAAGTTCTGACAGTACCGGGACGCTATGATTGGCTATGTATCATGTGATTGCTGTGACCAATCACAGTGGTTACAGATGTAAAACACAGGCAATACTGCAGCCTGTGAAGTCTCAGCTGAGTACTAAACTCCACACTGAAAAGTAAATATAGACTAAAATAAAATCACCTTTCACTGATCACTGTCACCAGAGCAAGTAAAACTGTATAAAATAATAATTTTTTTTTTATTTTTTAATAATTAAGGGCTCATTCACTCTAGCTTTGAAGTGTGATCAACATTCAGATTGGTCTTCAGAGAGCATATAACAATTTTAACCCCCTAAATGCTGGACTACCACACCACAATCACATACAATGTGCACAGTTGCAGGGACGTTACAGCACAGCCTCATTCACTTGAATGGGTCATGCTTGGAGGACAGTAGTGTCCACCAAGCACAACAGGAATATAATTCCTGCTGTGGCATGTGTACACCCCCAGTCGTTGTCTTCCTAGCTAAAGGAGGAGCCCTTGAGTGTTGCTCAACTGTGGTGTTTTCCCGTTCCTCCAACTGCAAGTGTAAACACTCTCTCCACATCAGTGCAGGCAGTCACAGTGTATCTGGACACCACCCCACCAGTCCCAGTGTCACCATAAGGCCTCATGCACACAGAATGTATGTGTCCAGGTGTTCCATGCATTCCCGTGCAGGCAGTCCATCAATGTCTAGTAGGAAACAGTGGCTGCACAGACACAGCTGCTGATCTCTAACTGACATCTGTGTGGGTGCAAGGCCTCAAATGCAGACAGTGTGACCAGCCAGTCACAGTATTCCCAATCACCATCACACTAGTCACAGTGTGACTAGATCATAGTGTTCCTGATCTTCGCCACATCAGTAAAGTGTCACTAGAGCCAGTGCAGCCAGCAACAACATTCCTGAACACAGCCACACCGGTGCAATGTTGCCTCTGCCTGCCACCTGTACTGACCTTGACCTGTTTATTGAGAACATTTCTGCCTGCTGTCTAGACCAAACCTTTGTCTGTTTATTGACCGTGTCTCTGCCTACTGCCTGAACTGACCCCGACAATTACATTTTCTAAAGACTTGTTATGCCTTTTTAGAAAATACCTAAAGGTGTTTGCTTTTTGAAATTTGGTCATTTTGTGGATGTTTTCACTGTCCTGGTGCTCCTGGGCTTCAAAAATGTGATGGGCAGTCACATTTTTAGAAATGTGATGTGAAATTGATGCCCCCAGAAAGCCTAAAGGTGCTCCTTGGATTTTGGCCTCTCTATGTGACTAGATTGTTAAAAAGTTTCACACATGTGATATCTCCATACTCAAAAGTAGTAGAATGTGTTTTGGAGTATAATTCTAAATATGCCTGTACTATATGTTAAAAATATCCTATCAATTGACAACTTTTTGTAAAAAAATTTTCATTTTCATTCTGCGTTTTCCAAAAATTGTTGCAAAAAAAGATATTTCCAAAAGATTAATTATGTCTCTTTGAAAATATACTTAGCTGTCTGTTTTCCAAAATCTTGTCTGTGTTTACGCTGCCCTGGTGCTCTAAAATGTAAAAAGTATTCCGGAAATTAGATGCATAATTTATGCTAAAGCCTGAAAGTGTTTCTTGGGTTTTGGGCCTCTCTATGCGTTTAAGCTGTGAAAAAGTATCTGGTATTTCCATACTTGAGAGGTGTATGAAAATGTTTTTCTTTGTGTGATATAACCTGTTAAAATGACAACTTTGTGAAAAAAAAAAGTATTTTTTTTATTTTCCAAAAAATGGTGGCAAAAAAGTACGTAAAAAACCACACTATTTCCCTTACAAAATATTATTTTGGGTATTTTTATTTTCCTGACATTATATGGCCTAAAAAAGCAGAATTGATCATTTTTAAATATAAATATACTATAGTTTATAAGTCTGTAACTTTCACACAGACTAAATAATATACACTGATTTGGATTATTTTTACAAAACAATGTAGCAGGGTACATTTTGGCTTAGATTTATAAAGAAATATTTTTTATTTGCAAAAATGTATAATAAAAACTAAGAAAAGGATTTTCCCCCAAATGCTCTTTTTTACTTTATATGGCAAAAACAACAAAACAAAACAAAAACAGTGGTGATTAAATATCACCAACAGAAAGCTCTATCTGCCTCAAAAATGCTATACAGGGTACAGAAGGTACAGTGTTGCATGGGTACAATGTTGCATGTCTGAGTAATCGTCATTCAAATTGTGACAGCTCTGAAATCTGAAAAATGGCCTGGCCAGGAAGGTGGGGAAACCAATCCGGACTTGAAGTGGTTAAACAAATAATTAAACACCTTAAATGTGGTATCTGCATTAGTTTCATTACTTTCCTTTTTCAGACTTTTTTTCTTTGTTTTTACCAGGTGATTTAGCCAGTAAGACTGTTTTTTTTTTCAACTTAACAGTACACATTGTCCAGCAAAAACGGGAGTTAGGGGGTTGAGACTAACAAGGTGTAAATGAGGAGTTTATAATTAGCTTTCATTATTGTAAACCCTTTATCTTTAAAGAAAAAAAAACACTTGCTGTAAGTGCTTAAAAACACTACCCTCTCTGGTTGATAACATTGGTGTCTAAGGGTGGCTCCATTGCTCCTCTGTAGAGTGCAGCCTCCCTAAGACAGTTAGGACTCTATGTATAAACAGTTTGCTGAACAAATGTGACACATATCCACTCAGCTACAACAAAACTTGTTGTATTCCATGTTATAGAACATTGTCATATGACCGAAGTACCAAATTCCTTCTTTTCGTACTCTGAAACAAATACCCCATTTTGGCCACTAGATGAAGCTTTGATTATAAGAGATGGTTCTATAACATATAAGTTCTATAACATATATAACATCATAATTTTAATTGTATCTGCGTCACATTCGTTCAGCGAACTGTTTATACATATATCCCATAGTGTGTTACTGGCTGATCACCAGGTAAAAAAAAGTCTAAAAAAGAAAAATGAATGCAGTCATCACATTTAGGGAATGGTAAGCTACACTATGCTACATTTGGGTTTAGAAACACTTTAAACCCAGACCTTGAATAATCGTACCCCTTTTTTTTTTTGGGAGTTTTTTTTTTTGCTATTTTACACTATTTGTGGTTTGTTTTTCAATTATTGGTTCCACAAAGGTAAAATGGCTAACACAAACACCAACCAATCCAAATTGCAAGCCCAACATAATCATAAAAGATTTAGCTCACCTGATAATCTGCCATATTTGTCTTTAAGCACTAGTTGAAGTCTGACATCGTTTTATCTCTTTATAGTCATTTACTCCTGCATGATTTGTAGATTTTGTTTTTCTTGGAAATCCCTTTAAATAACTTTTTTGTATTTACTCAGTTATAATGCTGCTTTCTGTTCTCCACCTCTAGTACTCTATGTTGCCATTGCCACAAATACCACACTTCTCAGCAAAGATTTGTATTACAGTGGAACAAATGTTGTGTTATACCAGTCCTGTTAAAGTCAGATTTAGACTCCACTGCTTTAAAACAAAATAAGAGTAAAATGTCTAAATAAACAGTTTCAGCCTTTATTAAAGCAGTGTATATAGCAAGCTTTTAAAAATCATTTTCAAAGCTTTCAGAAGTCTTCATAAGTTCCAGTTAAACCCAGATCATAATGGGAGTTCTGACTGTCTCTTTAAACAAACTTCTAAATTGCCTGAGCAAGCTTTACAGCTTTTAGGTTCTAAATAGTGTGGAAGCTCAACAACAACAAAACAATTTTGTTGCAGTTGAAAATTATATTGTTGTTACTATGTTTTTGGCTTATTCTTAGAACCAATCAGTTTTCCCTTGTCAGCTGGTGAAATGGATTGTGCCATCCTGCCACTAAGCTATTCCAGTGTTTCCAAAATACGGCCTCTTGGCTGGTTGAAACTCAGGCCATCCTATGCCATTTTGGCTTCCCTATTAAAACTTCCAGGCATTGAGTTTAAATGTTTACATGGGCAGTACTATTATTGTTCATAATACAGTTGTAATTCAGTCACAATAGAACTCCCATGCATGTCTGCATGATTAGTTAGTGGTAATGAGTGAATTTACTTGGCTTCAAACTGTGGGTCGTTTGTCAAGCTCATCGAAAAATCTGCATATTGAGAACATTAATTTAAATCTCATTGAAGTCAATAAAGAGCGAAACCTGAAAATCATTTGTGCCCATTTCCATGGCAAGAGATTGTAAAACAAACTGCATGTGCAGCTGCACTGCCATGGGGCACATGTACCAATGCAAATAACAATTTTAACAAATGTTATTCAGCAGGGAGAGGGACCTGCGTTATAAGAAACGTTAACGGCGATATGAGAAAATCATCAATTCTTCAAATTATATACATGGGAGATCCCTTTAAGTTATATTTCTATCAGTCAGGAATAGGCCAGAATTTAGTGGTTGAAGTCACAGACACAGATCTAAAAGTTATTACAAGGTATCACAGTCCAAATATAATGCAACTAAATTTATCATCTTTATAGAAACTTCCAAACAGTGGCAAAAAAGAATGCTTCATAGTAAAACTTGTGATATTCCTTTAGTGCAGTACCACACTGTGTTGTCTATAAATGTTCATAACATTTCAACATAAAGTGTACAAAAATGCCTCAAACCAACAACCCCGGGGGCACTGTTGAGCAGCCAAGAGAGATGGCTGCCCCCTAGATTGGCTCCTCACCTCCCAGGCACTCTTTCACTCCAGGAAAACGAAAGGATTATCCGGAATCTTCCTCTCCCTCACCCCTGGCACCACACAGGACCGTAGGTCCACCTGGCAAGCGAGGACCACAGAATAATCCACCTGACCCCCAGGGGAGCTGCTGCAGGCCTGCAAAATATTGATGGCCACCATCTTTTCGTGGCCAGTGCCCGCCTCTTAGTCTGGCACGATCACCTGGTGGACCATAACATAGCCCCAGAGCTCCCTTCTCCTGGACTTGGGCCCCTGCTACAGCCCGCTGTGGAGGACCAGTGCCCTGCAGGAGGATTCACCCCACACCTCCAGTGAGTACCCACACTACATCCCCAGGCTTCCAAGATCTCAGAGGCCTGGTAGGCCACACAGGGCTCAGGGTTCTGTCAAGTAAGCTTACACTCTCCAGAGGGCCTCCCCACAGTGAAAGGATGCCAGTGGGTCCTATTGTCTCTTCTGGACTGCAGGCCAATGCATAACACCCCCACCGGGACTCATCAATTTCCCCAGCCATCTTCAAAACCCCTCCTCACATCTCCACTTGGTGACAGAGCGTCCCTGACCCTCACTCCTTGCTCACCCTGGCCCTTCCACACACCTGAAGGCTCACAAAGTTACACCGGTCAAATCTCTTTCCCTATGGGTGATAAGCAGTGATCCTGAGGAGGCGAAACATTGCTGCAGTCCTTATTACACAATGTCCACAAAGGGGAGACCCTGTCATGGCAACCATTGGAAAGCATTCCATAGCTACTCCGGCAAAGCTGACCAAACTAGCAACTTGTTCTACTAAAGCTTCTACTAACTCTGCTAAAAGATGTCAATTCAAAATGATCTCATCTCACCCCTCACCTGAATTCCCCATCTTTTTCACAACAGACCAACTCCCAATTGGATGAATCATCCAATTACGGTCTCTAAATCATCCAGAACAAAGAACCCACTGATATGACAATCCTTGACTCAGCCCTACTTGAGAAATTTATACTTCTACTTCAGAGAGAACTGAACACAGCCATGGAACAACTTACCACCAAGATTACACGTAAAATTAGGGACATAGGGTCCCGCATAGATGATCTCAAACTCAAAATGGACAACACCATCCTCGTAATTGACAACCATGAAGAAGATATTGACACAATCAAATTGGACCCCCCTTCCACCCTACAAAAACTTGAAGACCTAGAGAACTGCAGCAGGAGAGGTAACTTTTGGATCAGAGGCCTTCCAGAATCAATAGAGGACTTGAACTCAACAGTTACAGCGCTGCTACAAGAACTTGTCCCTGGAATTCCAATTGAACAGTTGGAATTCGATAGAACCCACAGAGCCCTGGGTCCAAAAAGACCTGAGGGTCCCCTGAGATATTATCATTAAAAATACATTCTACAAAACTAAAGAAGAGGTCATGCAAGCAGCCTGGTCCAAGAGAGACTTGACTTTTCAATCTCACAAATATCAAATAGTCTCTGATCTCGCCCCACAAATGCTTCAAAGATGCAGATAACTGAAGGATTTTGTCCAGACACCACAGAGACAATGCATCAAATACTGCTGGAACTTCCCCTTCAAGTTAACCTTTTTCTTTCCAGGGTCACCCCCATGCTTTCTGCACACCTGAAGAAGCCCAAGAAGTCCTCACCAGGCTACAATTAATGCTACCAACGTCCACTGGCTCACGGCCATCGTAGACCTCTCCCCGCAAATCTCCTCATTCCACTCCCCTCTGGGAACCTCTTCCTTGAAGGCGATGACCGGTACAGAAACATACCAAACCAGTCTCCTGACCAGAAATTCAGGATGAGGACTGAACTCTGTTGCAACTCCCAGCCCGCTCATTCCCGGTTCAAGCAGGCCCCCCTGCCTTGGTGTTGAAACAGGAATACTGGGATGCCTCTTCCGGAATCTTAGAATCTTCATGTACTAACTCTCCCATTTGTCTTTTCAGGTTTTTATGTTCTTTCTTTACTCCATCCGAGACTGAGGGCCCACCGCCATGGTCGGGATCGGGGTGAAACCTTTACAAAGCCATACCCTCTTTGACATGAGGGTAGTGGGAAGTGTGACATATTCTGTTCTGCCCACTTATTTAACTTCTTTAGATTGTGATCCTTTGATTCCGTCAACCATGGTTTCCCCTGGTCCCATCTGCGCTTTGACGACCCTTTCCTTCTACTCCATTTACAAGTATTTTACTATGTTGCCAAGTGTATATGCATGATGGAGCTCTCAGTCGTGCTGACACTCTCCCCATGTCTTCTACCCCTCTCAATTTTTTCCTTTCTCCTCCCATCCCCTTTCCTCCTCTCCCACGACTTCTCTCCCTTTTTTTTTCTCCCTTTTCCGGTAAGGCTATTGAACGTTGGTTCATTTTTTGAATGTTTTCTTATTACGTTATACAATATGTGCCTGAGGGGTTCCCAGTGACCCCCGATTATGGCAGTTTGTTTATCTACTGCCTACGATTGTTTAGACAATCTCCCTCCTGACACCCCTGCGGTTGAGCCTTCTATACCTCACTTTACTACTCTTCCTTTTCTAACTTTTTTCTCACTTTATATTTCCAAGGATACAGAGGCACTTGTTCATTACACACTTGATACGCTATGGTTTACCTCTGGGTTCAACAGCTATTCCACCCTCTATCCAGCATGATGCTAACATCCAAATTCACTGTCGTATCCCACAATGTACAGGGCTTTAGTTCTCTACAGAAACGTAAGTGTGCTTTTACCTACTATACTTCACTCTGAGCTCACATCATAGGGCTGCAAGAAACTCGATTCTCCACATCCTCCTGCCCTAAATATTTTCACAAAAATTAGCCTCAGGTTTTCCAGGCAAATTTTGATGAGAAACAGAGAGGTGTCCTTGTGGCTTTCCACAAAAACACCTTTACTTGTTCTCTAGAAATTGCAGACCCGACAGGTAGATACCTGATTCTACAGGAGTCTATTTGTGATGTTGAAGTGACAATAGTCAATTGCTTTACTCCAAATGCCCATCAATCCCGCTTCCTCTCCTATTTACAGAAGGTAATCTCCTCACATAAGAAAGGCACCTTGATCGTCATGGCAACCCAGTGCTGAACAGATAGAATGCTTCCCTCCAATGGATCCCCACCAAGACTCTAATGGCACAAATTCACAAACACAGATTTGCAGATTTCCTATCTGAATATGTCTTAGTAGATGCCTGGAGAGAACTGAACCCTCGCACACGGGACTTCACTTATTATTCGACACCCCATAACTGCCATACATGTATAGATCACTTCCTTATCCCCCAAGCCTTCATTCCTGATGTCCTTAGTGTCAAGATACTAGCTGCACCATAGTCTGGTCACTTACCTTTCCTGCTCAGTTGCAGAACACTAGCTCCAACCCCCCAACATTACTCCTGGTGTCTCAACAACTCCATACTGTCTTTCGATGAAGGGCTGGGGACTATCCGTGACTCCATCTCAAACTACTTTAAAAGGCAATGCTATGTCGGCCTCAACTCCCACAATTCTATGGGAAGCCCATAAAGCCACACTTAGAGGGAAACTTATACAAATCGCCTCTTACAAAAAGCGAGACAGAGAAGCTAGAATGACTCTTTTAACATCCCGCTTATCGCAACTAGAAACCCACTTTAGACAATCCCACTCTATCTCTCTGTGCAAACAACTAGAAGCTACTAAAGTGCAACTTAACCTCCTCTGGGACGACAAGGCTGAAAAACAAATCAGAAGGTCCAGACATAAATTTTATGCTTGCACCAACAAACCTGGCTTATCCTGACTAATCTTCTCAAGGCCCATACCCGTAACACCAACCCAATTAGATTACGCCTACCTAACAAAACCATCACTGACAACCCCTCCAAAATAGTGGACATTTTCGCTACAGTCTTAACCAAGTATTATCAAGCCCAACAACTTCTCTGTTTACAGGTGGCAGACGACCTCTTTTGGGATATCCATCTCCCCGAACTATCCACCCCCATGGTTGATAAATTAAAAACTGATATCACCGTTACAGAGGTCCTTGCAGCAATAAAAACTCTCCAGATGCAGAAAACCCCTGGACCTGATGGTTTCTCAGCACTTTACTACAAGAAGTTCACCAACTCCCTTGTCCCTCATTTGACAAACTTTTTTAACCACTTACGCTCACACTCAGACCTCCACTCAGCCCAATATTCCATGATCCCGAAATCTGGAAAGGACCCCCTAGACCCCAATAACTTTAGACCCATCTCGCTATTAAATGTCGATGTCAAAATATTGGCAAAAATTCTCACCACTAGAATTAACTCCTTTTTACACCACCTCATTCACAAAGATCAAGGAGGCTTTGGCCCCCTTCGACAAGCTTCAGACAACACCTATAGGGTAATTCACCTTATTCACCTGCTTCGCCTACACAACACTCCTGGCATGATCCTGAACTTAGATATACCCAAAGCATTTGATTCACTCTCCTGGGAATACATGTACTACGCTCTGGAAAAATGGGGTTTCGCTCCTGTCTTCATGTCTTGGGTGACGGCCCTATATCATGGACCCTCTGCAACAGTCTGCTATCTCTCCAGACAATCCCCCCTTTCCCTATTCAAAGAGGAAAATGTCAGAGATGTCCCCTTTCCCCAATACTTTTAATTTTAGCCCTAGAACCCTTACTCCACCTCATAAGATCCAACCCAGATATCAAAGGGGTTCCACTTGCCCAAGTTAACGCTTTTACCGACTACCTGCTTCTAACCCGAACTCAACCACATACCCCTTTACCCACTCTCTTCTCCATTTTAACCAGATTCTCCCATATCAGGTCTGGTAGTAAACAAAGACAAATCTACAGCTCTTAACATTTTCCTTCCAAAAGCGGACATAAACTTACTCAAATAAAATTACAACTTTACTTGGCCCCCCTGCGCATCTAGAATACCTGGGGATTAAGCTTACAAACTCTTACTATACCCTATATGAGGCCAACTACACGTCAACTTTTCGCTCCCTCAAATCACTCCTCACCACTTGGTCACACCAACCCCTCTTGTGGATGGGTAGAATAAATGAAACAAAAATGACCATCCTTCCCAAACTTCTATACCTATTTTGCACTCTTCCAGTCCCAATTCCCTCTTATGCCTTGAAATCTTTTCAAAATCATGTTCTACACTTTATCTGGGCCAACAAATGCTCTCGGGTCACTAAATACACTATGCTCACACACCGGAAACAATGTGGCCTGGGGGTTCCTAACTTCTCTAAGTATTATATGGCGGCTCAGATCACAAGCTTAACCTCCCTGTATGCAGCACAACAAGCCCCATATGGATAACTTTAGAAGCTCTTTCCTACCACCCGATCTCCCTCTCCTTCCTTTTATGGCTCCCTTTAAAATCCAGACCCACATCCCTTAGCCCCCTCATTGCACATATGGGACTCCACAAAATACTCCAGTAGACTAATCTTCCCTCACCTACCACTACTCACCCTCAAGGGCAACCTTTTATTCCCACCTGGCCTCGAATCTCCCTCCTCTTTCCATTGGTGGACCTCCCACAACTCATTGTATCCATTGTTCACCTAAAACCTCCGGGTCTGTCTAAACACAAATTTAAACTAGCCATCCACGTACTATTGGCAGCTAAACAAACCATAGCAAAAGCCTGGAAGTAGCAATTTGTATCCTTCACAGAAGTTCATCACTGCCTTGACTTCTTTCTAATAAATGAAAAACTGGCTAGTATACTCACAGATACCCACAAGAGATTTCTTAAGGTTTTTGAAATTATTAGAATCAATATGCCCACCCGGAAATCTCAGCAAAATAGTTTCATTTCACTATCACCCAAACATACCTCACCAACTGAACTCAAGCATTTTGAATGTCCGATCTTTACTCACTTTTTCTCTTCTCTTCTCCCCCTTTATTTTAATCTCTGTTTTTCGGCTCCTCTGAACTACTCAATGTCTTCATATCTCTTACTTTGCTAGCATTTTAGCATATTGTCATCGCTATAATTCTAGTTACTGATGTTGGCTGTTGGTCTACTACTGAACAACTTTTTTATGCACCAATTACCTATCTGACATGAAATGTTTGTTCTACCTCTGTTTTAGGACATGTTATGTCCTAATTTTTCCCTACCTTAACTATGCTTCATACTTATAAAACCGCTGTTAACTACTGTTTTTAAGTCAAAATCTTGTTTATGTCTTTCCAAGTGGTTTAGTTTTTACTCTGTACTTGAAATATTGAAAAAAAAACCAATAAAAACCTATTGAAAAGAAAAAAAAAACACTTTAGAGATATGAGGCAGTTGTTATGGCAAAATAAAAAGTACAGTGCCTTATTTCAGAGACAATAGCCAGATACATAGTACAGTGGCTGGAGAATATGCAAAACGTTTAGTGGACAGCAAAAAGAAGACAACAAGGTACTTTTTACCAAAAAAATAAATTTTAGAGTGTGTTATGTTGGAGACAATATTGCACAGATTTTCTGCACATCATGTAAACTAATGTACTAGGCTGAAATAGTGAGGCATGTAAGCCTTCTTAATAGGCCACAATCTAAAAAGGAGAGAAAAGGAAAGTGTTATTGTGAAACAAAAATTACAATATGACAAAGTGAAAAAGGGAAGGGTTTATTGTGAAATACAAACTACAGTGCATTATGTCAGGGATAACATTCCGAAATATAATGCAGATATTCTGCACATCATGCAAGCATTTTTACTGGGCCACATTTGAAGATGGAGAAACAAGGCACTTTTTATCAGGAAACAAAATCTGCAGTGTATTATGTCAGTAATAAAAGTAAAAAATATTGTACTTACAAACTGCACATCATGTGAGCTACTATACTAGGCATCAATTTAAGATGGAGAGACAAGGCATCAAGATATAAAAATTACTGTGTATTATGTCAGGGAAAACAGCCAGAAGGATAGCACAGACATGCTGCACATCTTTTTAAGCAATTTTATTAGACCACAATATGAGAGGGATAGACAAGGCAGGTTTTATCATGAAATAATAATAACAACAGTGTATTATGTCAGGGACAACATTCAGAAATATTGCACATACATGCTGCGCATCTTATAAGTGGTTCTATAAGGACCAGACAGCTTTTATTGTTCAATCAAATGTCAGAAATTTTGCATGGGTTCTATAGTCAGCACTGAAGCAGCTAGAGTATTAAACATTTTAAAAAAGACACACAGCATGCAAGAATTTAAAAGTGATACAACATATGCAGTTATTTATGCCAAACATAAACAAATTATATTTTTACACTATAAAAAGGAAAGAATATTGTACACACTGCATAGATATTATTTCTACTATTTCTGGCAGGCCTTATTGAACCACATTTACCTTTGAAGGCCAAAAACAAATTAAAGTTTATATTTTAGTAATTAATTAATTTGTAAAAGACAGTATATATAGTATTTCTACAATATTTTGTAGGCCTCAATACCTATACTTCATCCCTATTTAACTCTGGAAGAACTAAATCAATTTAAAGATCATAATATGCTACACATAGTACACATAACATGTTTACTTTTATTTTAGACCTTATTGGCCTAAACCACATCCCCATTTAGCTTTGGAAGTAAAAAATTACATTTTTTAAATAATAAGTAATATGCTACACAGCGTATGTAGATCTCATTGGCTAAACCCCACCCCACTTAGCATTGGAGTGTAAAAGAAAAATGTTAAATGTAAAGTTTATATTTTTCACATTAAAATAGAAGGAACATAGCACACACTACATGGGTGTAATTTTAATAATTTTTTGTGAAATTATAAAATACTTACCTTATGCAGCTTCTGAGGACAACAACAAATGTTAGAATATGGTGCATACTGTGCATACTGCATAGAAATATTTTTAAAAAATCTCTTTATGGTCCTATTTTGAAAATGACAGACCACTTGCTGTTTTCAACCCCAAAAACTCCATAGAAATATTTAAACTTTTTTGTAGGCTGCATTTTGAACAGGAAGGATCACAGTCAGCTGTTTTTTTTAACAATCAGCTTTGACGTGTATTTATTTCCTAGCAAATGAAATAAAAAAGCACATGTGGAGGATGGGTATAGGGTTAATATTCCCTCTGGAGGAACAATCCTTCAATATTTATGTGAAACAACAACACTTAGAATTGGGACTATGAATGTACCTCCTGAGGTATGGAAAAAAACAAATATCAGTACATAAAAGCAGTATTTTACTATTCACATATACTTGTATCACAAATACACATTGTAAAAGACTAATAAAATGAATAACGTCACTTAGAGTATAACCATATATCTGTTCAAAAGATCCTAGCAAAAATAACATCTAAATACTGTGCTGACTCTATTACATTATTTAAAAAAATGATTGGCTGCATTTTGGAAAGGAGACACCATGCAGCTTTTAATAAAAAAATTGACATTGGACTGCATTATTTCACTAAAGCACAACATGTAAGCACTTTTACAAGGCAACAGTTTAATTGAAAGAGACCAGGAAGGTTTTATTGAAGAAAGCACTGTTAGACTAGACTAGTTCAGAGAAAAAATAGCCACAAATATTTTTGATTGATGGAGCACTTTAATGAGCTGAAAAATGGAATTTAACCTGCAAATAACACTGGGAAACATTAGGTGAGGTATCTTAACAGTACCAACGCTCTGAAAAAAAATTTTGAAGCACAATGTAGAGTTGACCCTAAAGAACAAAAATTGGCCTAATTTGGCAGCTGAGGAGCGGCTGCGGAAATATTAGATGTGCCAGAATACAATGCACATTTTGAGGCATGACGCAGAGACACTGCAGAAAACATTTCCAAAATTTTGTAGCTGCAGAAACATTAGATGTTGCACCTTAACAGTGACTGAGCACCAGAATACACTGTAAACCTTAGGGTGCAACACAGTATTGACCCTGCAGAAAAAAAGTGCCTAAATTTGGCAGCTGAGGAGCAGCTGCAGGAACATTATGTGTGCACTTTGACAGTGCCAAGGCACTGGACTAGAGCTGACATAAGGTAACATGAGATGGTATTGCTGCTAGGCCTGCAGCAATGGCAAGAGATATTAATGGTGTCAGTAAAAAAAAGCTGGTAATGGTGGCATGATATGTTAATGGTGGCAGGTCAACAGTGATGGTGGTAATTGGTAATGCTGTATGGTATAATAATGTTTTGGGGGACCATGTTCAAAGAAAAATTAAATTCAGGTGATTGTCATTGATTTCTGATCCATGACTGGTTTATTTTTATAACAGTGACCCAATCAACTCAAAACCTGCAGGGGAGCCAAGCAGCTTGATTGCATATTGGGCAAATTTAGGCTAGTGGTCCATTCTTGAACCAGAAGTGCGAACTGTCCTTCTTGTAATACACTCCCATGGAGCAGCATTTTTAAAATTTTGGAGCTGCTTTCATCCTGTTATCCAAATATGTCTCTACACAGTTTCTGCTATTATCCTATTCCTCTACTGCCCTATACCTCCATAATTCAGTGTTACATTTATATAGTAGATAGAGAGTAGAAAAAATCAATCTAATTATAATACTGTTGATTAAGAAGGCAAAAGAAAAACTCTGGCCAGGCTGCTAACAAGTTATTCTCAGTGTAGGTAACAACCCTTCCCGACCCCATCAGTGGCATTTGGATTACTTTCCCAAAAGAATAATTGATACATTTGATAAACATAGCTACTGGATGTTATTAGAGGTGAGCAAAGTGGTTCAGAAAAACTTGTATCTAATCTACACCAATACAAGGATAGCAGATATCTTGGAAGCTTTGCTTTTTGCTGTATTTGTTTCTTAATTAAGTGCATTTTGCATATAGGCTGTATTACTTGTATCTTATTTGGCCCTTGTTATTGGGCTGTGTTTTATTAAATTCAAACCTGTAAACAGGATCATAGAGTCACAATCACAAGAAATTAAAATTAAAGATTGGGCTAAAAAAGTGGGCTAAAAAAGGGGTACCACATCTAATTTTTACTTAGTACAAAGAAGAAGAGTTTATACTTAAAAGTTCCTACATTACAACATATAGGGTGAAAAAGTATATGTATGTTTTATTAAATTGATATTAAACCCAATGTAATACAGTTTATTGCTGCTTACCAAACATTAGATATGGTGGCTGCATCAATTTTCTTTTCCTGTCCTTCTAGTTTTACCTGGTGATCTGGCCAGAAACACACATTCAGCATTAATGAGACACAACTCTGGAGAAATGAGCACAGGATGCACAGCAGATTTAAATACAATAGCACATTGAAGCCAAACACCACACTCTCTTAAATGACGTTAAGAATGTTATTGTTGAACCATCTACATTTTTAGTAACAGCTGATTTGGCTTAGGATGGAAACGGTTGAGTATTACTTGAGGGAGTGTGAGGACGTTCCCTGCCACCAAAAGAGGTTCATATTGAACGTTTAGATTTTGTCATGAACCATAATTATATTTGGTTTGATAAGTTGTTTTATCTCCAAACTAGAGGTGTTGCCATGTGGCAAAATTTGCTCCACGTTTGTCAAATTTGTTCATGGTGAGATGGGATATAATTTATTCTAGAGAAAGGCCTGAATTGTGTTTCTATCGGAGATATATTGATGATGTCTTCCTTCTCTGGCAAGGCAGTGAGGAATCACGGCATGCATTTTTTGTGACTTTAAATAATAACAATCTTAACATCAAATTCACATGTGTGTATGATCAAAAGGTAATCAATTTTCATGACCTTACCCTCATTTATGAGGGTACTAAGATTGTCAGTAGGTCTTTCTTCAAACCTACGGATAGGAATAGTTATATTCCTATAGATAGTTGTCACCATCCTCTCTGGCTTCGTAATATTCCTAAAGTCCAGTTTTTGAGAATAACAAGAAATTGTGACAGCTTAGAAGATTTTCATTCCCAGGTCAAGATTCTGAAAGACAGATTTTTAGAGAGGGGATACAATCCATTGATGTTAGAGACAGCCATGCAGGAGGCCATTCAGGAGGCAGCCAACTTCTTTGCTAACTGTTAAGAGTGAGTATAGGCCTAAAAAAATCTGGCCTTTTATCACCAATTTCTCGGTCCAACATAGAGAGATAGAGAGAATTTTTAAAAGAAACTGGAGAATCCTTAAAGAGGATCCAGTACTGGCCAGTTTTTTACCTGATAGTCATCTTCCGACGAGCACCCCCATTGAGACATAGGATAGCCCCCAGTATAGTGGATCCACCTAAAGAGATTACATTTTTTTCTGGATTAAAAGGTTTTTTTAATTTGTAATAAATGCATGATCTGTACATATAAAAATGTTCAGAAAAAAACACTATATTTATTTTTGTCAGACTCTACAGGTAAGGAGTATAAGATTGACTCCTTGATTACATGCAATAGTAGATATGTGGTATATCTTTTAGAATGCTCTTGTAAAAAGCAATATATAGGTAGAACCACTAGGAGGCTGAGAGATCTCTTAAGGGAACACCTTTATAATATCAGGAAGGGTTGCAAAAAGCATTCTCTTTCTACACATTATAGAGATGATCATCATAAAAATCCTTTCTGTTTGAAATTTATGGGGATAGATCTCATTCGTCCCCACTGGAGGAGAAATAATAAGCGTAGGGCAATATCCATGCTTGAGTCAAAATGGATTTATGAAGTGTGCACTTTGTTCCCTTTGGAACACAACATCAATATAGATGTCAACTGCTTTATTGATAATAGTTAACATACATGCTTCTTATCCGGTTCAATAAGTATTCATTACTGTACTCTGTGTCTCATTGCATTCCTTTTGGATATTTGTAGGGTTTCCTACCTTTATCATTTTGTATGAGACATACCTTTTGAGGATTCTTAGGCAAATCATTTATATTACTGGTTCATTCAGGTGATTTTATTTATGTTTAAAAAAAAAATTTTTGTTGTTTTTTTTTGTATTATATGTAATCACTTGATCTCATCACACTCTTACCGGATTATAACTGTAAATGGCTAGATGAACCCCAGTTATTATATTGATATTTACAGTGTTCTGGAGATTCAGGCTAATTATCTCATATTGAGTAAGTTTTAGCCCTTGCTAAGAAGCTCTGGCCATGGGCTTTTCAGTCTAAAGTAATTAATGCTTATCTGATGATCATATTCATAATGATCATTTCTGTTCTGAGATATGGTTGTGATGTTTTGGTCCACAAGAAAATGGCGCCTGCTCGTCCATGCGCCTTCTGGAAAATGGCACCCATTCGGTTACGTGCTTGAGGCCTATTCAAGTCATGCACTGTGATGGTCAGTATGAGGCAGGTCCCTTTGAGAATGTGCGTGTGCATGAAACACGTCAGGGACGTCACACTGCCGAGTCTATGCAATGGTCAGGCAGCCATCATTGCGAGTGATCTGTTACCTGAAATTCTGTTTTTATGCTCCACATGGCTACAATATCTTTTAAATAAAATACTACACTATATTTCGTTGTCTCTGGGCTCTGTGTGTGAGCTCTTTCCCCAGGAGGTTCCTCACCCTGGATGGATTATTGACTGGTGAAAGGGAGTGGATGGATGCATCCTTATGAGTGATTTCCATTCTATGCTGTTTTTCTTCCTACTTCTGGTGAGTGCATAGTGGTGGAGGATTATCACAGAAGTCACCTTTTATCATTGATCACTTGGTTCAGACAATATGTTGGACACTTTCATTGCTGGTCATCATTGACACAGATTATTTTTGGGACACTGCAATACTGGACTTTATGAAAGTGCATAATATTCACATATTTGTCATTTGGCCTTTGTGTACTTATTAGCGCTGCACCTTTATTTATGTGTTTATGTAGTGGAAGTAGAGGGTTTACCAAATAATGCTAGCTGCTCATATACTTCTTGCACTCACTGTTCACATTTGTTATATGACAGTACTCTATGTCTGTATCTGAAACAATAGAGTACTGTCCGTGATACTTTTTTTATTTGCACTAACATACAATTTTGAGGACAAGCTTTCGGGGAGTGTTACCTTCTTCAAAGTCCAAGCAGTACTATACAAATCACAAAGTTTTAGCAGAATGTTAGAAGAGATGAAAAAAAAAAAAAGAGGCTAGAGATAAGCCACAGCAAAAGCAAAGGGGGAGGTGGAGACATATCTGAAATTTACCTCTGAATGGAGATCTAAACTCTGGATTGATTAAAATCCCACTAATTATTTTCCAGTCAAATAAGCCAGTAATACAACAGGTCAATTATGCTGTCTTAAAACCTGGTATACACTGTACATCCTGGCATTCAGAGCTATTTATTTTTTTTGTCAAGATATGTAGGACTCTTGTTATGGAGTTCCTCCTCAGTTAGGAATTTATTGAGGATTCGTTAAGCAGTAAGGCTGTTGGAAAAGCAATGAGCTACTTCCCCATCACCTACTGAAATTGAATGTTTGTTCATGGATGTCTTATATGTGAATTAAAATGTAAATGATATCTGCTTAATGTAAAGTTGCTGTTAATATTCGCAGGAGGCAGATTATAAAAGTGGAAAAAATGAAAGTTAGATAGATAGACTACACATGTAAAAATGTAACTTTTCAAAGTTTACAAAAAACTTCATTTAAATCATAAAGCAGCTAAAATGATGTTTGCTTTAATTAGATTACAATATGCTATGAATATTAAACCAGCTTAGTTTTATGTGTAGAAGTGGGTCATCCATTATCGCATCACAAAGTAAAGCATTTTTAATACCAGAATGTGTACATTCTCAACTGCAGTATGGACAAAGAAAGGATTTCCTTTCGCACATGAATGACATATTTAGTCACGTACGGTGCCACAATTCTGAATAGAGCATTAAAACTAAACCCAATTCAGTCAAACTCTATAAAACAGCAAGACTAAATTTGGCCTCATTTGATCTGAGCTTTACCAAACATCACAGATTATTAAGAGGACTGGAGAAGTGAGGATCTGACAAAACAATATAACAATACTTTTAGAGAGCCATCAAACATTATCCCAGGTAAAACACTGCAGCATGTAGAAGTAGTTTGGTCATTTAAAATATTTATGATACATATTTCATGTTTTTTATGCGAGAGAGAACTCTAAAATCACCAGTGGTGGCACAGATGGGGCTTGGTTGGAAAGAGAACAGGTAGTGCTGTGTACAGGGTGCCTGATGAATGATGAATAAACTGGTTTTTAAATGAAATCTAATTCATATATCTTATTTCATGGAAGAAAAACAAATAAAATGCTTATTTCTTGTGTTTGTATTGGTATGCCACAAAAAAGTGGAGACGCAAAAAGCCAAATCTGACACATTCCACGCAAAACCCCCAAAATGGACTGGACAAAATTATTGGCACCTTCTCCAAATTGTAAGAAATATTTGCATTCTAAGGTTGTGATGCTCCTGTAATTTGTAATTAAAGTCACCTGTATCAATTAACAGATCTTAATGCTCTTGTGTTAACTGTGTGCAACATTGTCAGGAAGTTTACAGTCCATGGCGCTGTAGCTAAACTCCCTGGATGCGGACGAAAGAGAAAAACTTGATCAAAGATTGCAATGCAGGATTGTTCTAATGGTGGATAAACAAGCTCGATCAAGCTCCAGACAAATTCAAGCTGACCTTTAGGCACAGTACAACTGTTGTTCGCACTACAAGTCACAATCTGAAAGAAAAGGGACACTATGGTAGGAGACCCAGGAGTACCCAACTTATGACACAGAAACGTAAAAAGTCAGATTTGAGTTTACCAAAACTTACCTGAAGAAGCCAAAATCCTTTTGGGAGAATGTGTTGTAAACACATGAAATACAATTACAGCTTTTTGGTAAAGCCCATGATTCCACTGATTTCAGAAAAAGCAATGAGGCCTTCAAGGAAGAGATACAGGCCCTAAAGTCAAACATGGTGGAGCTTCACTGATGTTTTGGGGTTGATTTGCTGCTTCAGGGACTGGATGTCTTGACTTGTGCATGGCATTATGAAATCTGGAGATTACCACATTTCTGAGGTGCAATGTACGGCCCAGTGTCAGAATTTTGGGTCTCAGTCAGAGGTCATGGATCTTACAAAGGAACAATGACCCAAAGCAAATTTCAAAAAGCACCCAGAAATGGTTTCAAGTGCTGGAGAGTATTGAACTGGCCAGCAATCAGTCCAGATCTCAATCCCATAGAGCACCCGTGGAGAGATCTCAAAGCAGCAGTTGGGAAAAGGAACCCTTCCAGCCTGAGAGACCTTGAGCAGTTTGAGAAAGAAGAGTGGTCCAAATCACCAGTAGGGGTGTAAGAAACTCATTCATGGTTGGAGGAAGTGATTGATTTCAGTTATTTTTTCAAGGGGTGTGCTACCAAATATTAAATTGAGGGTGCCAATAATTTTGTCCAATCCATTTTTGGGGTTTTGCATAGAATGTGTCTGTCCACAAGGTTTAGGAGTGTGTCTATGGGAATGTTTGACCATTCTTCCAGAAGTAAATCTGTTAGGACAGGCACTGATGTCGCTTGAGAAGGCCTGGCTCACAGTCATTCCTAATTCATCCCAAAGGTGTTCTATCGGGTTGAGGTCAGGACTCTGTGCAGGCCAGTCAAGTTCCTCCATCCAAAACTCGCTCATCCATGTATTTATGGACCTTGCTTTGTGCCCTGGTGGGCTGTCATGCTGGAACAGGAAGGGGCCTTCCCCAAACTGTTCCCACAAAGTTGGGAGCATGACATTGTGCAAAATGTCTTGGTATGCTTCCACCTTAAGAGTTCCCGTCACTAGAATTAAAGGGCCAAGCCCAACCCCTGAAAAACAACCACACACCATAACCCCCCCTCCACCAAACTTTACACTTGGCACGATGCAGTCAAGCAAGTACCGTTCTCTTGGCAACAATAAACGCAGGCACATCCACTGGATTGCAAGACAGAGAAGTATGATTCATCACTCCAGAGAACATGTCTCCACTGCTCCAGAGTACAGTGGTGGTCCGCTTTACACCACTGCATCTGAACCTTTGCATTGCACTTGGTGATGTAAGGCTTGGATGCAGCTGCTCAGCCATGGAAACCCATTCCATGAAGCTCTCTACGCACTATTGTTGTGCTAATCTGAATGCCAGATGAAGTTTGGAGGTCTTTAGCTATTGACTCTGCAGACAGTTGGTGACTTCAACGCACTCTGCACTTCAGCATGCGCTGACCCCGCTCTGTCATTTTACGTGGTCTACCACTTCATAGCTGAGTTGCTGTTGTTCCCAGCTGCTTCCACTTTGTTATAATACCACTAACATTTGACAGTGGAATATTTAGTAGCAAGAGAATTTCATGGATGGACTTATTGCACAGGTGGCAACCTATGACGGTACCACACTTGAATTCACTGAGCTTCTGAGAGCGACCAATTCTTTCACAAACCCCTTCCTTTCATTAGTACAGTGTCAGTGCTTTTTATTTGCACTGATCACTGTATTAATGTCACTGGGGATGTCAATGGTAGTTAGTCAGTTCCCACCCAGTGTCAAAATGCCCGCCGCAGTCCCCCATTCCCACAGTCCTGCTATACGTTGCTGATCGCCACCATTAGTACTATAATAACAATAAAGCCAAAAATCATTTGTAGGTGTTATAACTTTCACGTAAACCAACTAATATACACTTATTGGGATTTTTTTTTAGGAAAGACATGTAGCAGAATACATTTTGGCCTAAATTTATGAAGAAATTAGATTTTTAAGTTTTTTTTTATTCATTATGTTTTATAGCAAAAAGTAAAAAATATAGTTTTTTTTTTTTAAATTGTCGGTCTTTTTTGGTTTATAGCACAAAAAATAAAAAACTTAGTGGTGATCAAATACCAATAAAAGAAAGCTCTATTTGTGGGGAAAAAATTACATCAATTTCATTTATGTACATCATTGCATGACCGCACAAGTGGTTAAAATAATAACTTGATAACTTAAAAGGGTTGTAAACCCTTACATTTACCCAGTGAAGTGACTGCCATCAGGTGATACACAGATGAAACAAATTCTCTTACATATGTTGTACCTGTATATCTGCAGTCTTATCTTCTCTGCATCCATTCAAGGTCCAAAATGTTTAAAAATTATCTGAGGTGTCAGAAAAAACAGGGGCTGGAGAGCTGAAATTCAGAATTCAGTGAGAAGAGCTCTGAGAGCTGATTGGAAGGAAGGGAAACATTCCTTTCACACAGCACACAGGAATAGAGCTGAGGCTGTCAATCAGCTGGAGCTCCCTCCCCTGTCACTATTTTTGTCTTGTTGATAGGAGAACTTGTCAGAAGTGATTCATGCTGATGGCAGAAGAACGAAGCAGCAGACAGAAATTACACTTAGTACTCTTAATTGAGACAAGTACACACTATAGAGGGATATGCTGTTTTTATATTTTATGTCTGAGGTTTACAACCACTTTGTTAACCATTAAAGGGTATCATTTAAATTTCACATTTTCTGCATTATTTGATGGCTAACATGGTACAAAACTCTGATTCTTTTACAAAATTTGAATTCGCCAACAAGTTGTATTGAAACCACTATTGTATAAAAAACTAAAAAAAAAAAAAATTATGTTGAAAAAAAACTTCCCTGTGTATTTATTTTTTATGGTCAGGGTTATGATAACATAAATATGTTAAAAATAGTTTTTTTTTAATTACTGAAATATTGTATAATAATACTTTTATTCTTTTTTTAAGTCAGCTACTGGAGACCTTGTTTTTGTATTTGTTAACTTTCCGGACATGTGTTGAAAAGCCTTTGTTAACAGAGCACACACTCTGCTCTGAGAATGCTAAGAGAAGCTGGTTTTAAACAATAAGAAAAATTTATTTAAAAAAAGCTTGAAAACATATTAAAAAGCCCAGAACAATTACCCAGTGATTTTAAATACAGATTCCCTCTAGCGTTTTTTCTGCAAATTTGGCTATGTGGTTACATTTTTTAATATGTAAGTTTTTAGCTCATTGAATGGAATAATAAAAGAGAGATGGTTTGCAGTATTCTCTTTCAGCTAGTCAGAAATAAAATGTGAAGTTACTGGGTTTGCAACACTCCATAGTCTTTTGTGCTTAATTATTTGGATATATATTTCTATTATATATAAATGTTCAAATTTCCTTTCTTTGGTGGCATCTTCTGGTTCTGTTCTTCCATTGTTTATGTTTATTTGGCAACAGTTTCACAAGCATGAACATTTCTGAAGTAGAGTTAAAATGTGATTAATTATTTAAAATGGGCAGCTCACATGGAGAGATGATAACTGCTTGCAGTGTCGTTTTGCTCACGGCATGAGAAAAATATTCCTGCAGATGTTTATTGACTATAGGCAGCTAATTCTAGGTTACAGAACAGTGATAAAGTTGGGCTAATTCAATCAGTTTGATTTGCATTATGAATAAACACCTGGGACACACAAGTAAGTAAAAAGGTATGTAGTATGGAAAGACTTAATACAGTCACTTGCTGTGAAGCTTCTGTTCACTTGTAATTTATTTTGACATTGCCCTTAGGATACTCTTAAATACATGTAAGCTCACACCTAGATGATCATTTAGACAAGTCTAAAGATTCCTCTGAAAGTATAGCCAGTGTTCCAAAAAGAGACAATGGTATTATAAAACAAACTTATAAAGTACAACTTTTGATTTTCTTATTGGTAATCATACAAAAGGCCATTTAGGCCATTCATTTTATTCCTTTAGTCTACAATCATCTTCAGTTTTCCATAAACGGCAAATGTCTCAGTAATTTGAACAGTATCCTTATCAGGGCCGGTGCTAGACTATTTTGTGCCCTAGGCAAGACCAGCTACTTGCACGCCTCCCCCCCCCAAAAAAAATAGAACTACACAATTTTTAAAAACAATAGAAAACAACAATATTAACCAAAACAAAAATAATTAACCAAATATAAATGATCTGTGTTTTTCTAGTGGTAGTGCCAGCCCTGGTTGTATCATCTTTGCTTTTTTTTTATAACACTTTACTTTACTTATTACACTATAATTCCAATCCAGCTCTGTATACATTTGCATCATTTTCTAAGCTATGTTCTGTTTGATTAATATAATGAAGTGATAAATAAAACAGGGTTTATTAAAATGATTTCAGACACCACAAAGCACTCTGATATTCTCACACATGGGATGCATTCTCTGTTCTCATTTATCAAGAGAAATATCTGAAGTTATGCTTTTGTTTTTTATTGGTCTCTTTCTGGTTTCAATGTGTCAGCTTCTGGACACAGGCTGACATTGGCACTATAATACATTTAACCTTGGTAAACTTTTAAAGGAGAAAAGGTGTGTTTAAATAATTTTTTGTTCACTTGTGACAAACATTCAGGCAAATAAATATTAGCAATAAAGAGAAAATGAAAATGTACCTTAATTTTCTTAAGTCCAATCTTTTCTCGTATGACTTGATTCACGTTGTTTGGAAGGGGAGAGTCACCCCTCACCTCCTGTGCAAGGAAAAGTCCCGCCATGTCCAACCCCATTGAAGGGCGCTGGGGGCTGCTTGGTATGGTGGTCATTGAGTGGCTGTCTCGAGCAGTTCCAGGAGTCTGTCCCACAGGATATTCAGGATGGACAGGTATTTGTTCCTGCAGCTCCCCACCAGCAGCCTGTTCTCAGCCTCAGCGAACTGGAGCACAAAGGCATCGCTCTAGGCAGAACTCTGCTTGCAAGTCAGGAACAGCAGGTTGAAGCCCTCCACCTTGATCTCTGCCACCATACTGGGGCCTGGCCAAGGGATGTGGGGAAGGGGCCACTGAGCATTGCTGCAGGTCCAGATATCAGTGCACTTGAAGGCCAGGGCTCTCTGCACCACATGGTGCTCCCTTGATCCACAGACGGACCTCGCTTGTGTCGGTGATCATATTCACCTCATCCTGGTAGCTGCACTTGTCCACAGCCTGGGCCACCAATACTTTGAGCAAAATAGTATCTTGATTGCCATTTGACCTAAGCCCTGTGCAAAATCAAGAAACTGATATCAGGCCAAATTCAGATACTTACACTGTATTCATAAAAAAAACCCTGAATTTATTGATATATTAATAAATATAGAGCTGCATTAAGGTATGTTTTTATATCTGCCTATGATTTAGCTTTAATTGCCTTGTAATCACAATGTATTAAATATATCATTTTAAAATAAAGCTTGTATACTAATAGAGAAAACATGTAAAATATTAGTTTGTAAACTAATACAAACTAGAATAAATAGCTGATACTCACAAACTAAATTTTGTGATTGTTGAAGAGTAAGCAACCTAATCATTTTGTACTTTGAAGGCTTTGCTGCTTAAATTCCTGGGTCTACACACCTTCTTTCACCATTATGAGGAGATCTCACTTCCTGTGTTTGACTTTATATTATATTTTATCATGGAAAATTCAACAGGAGGCACTGATGGACGGAAGCACCAAAAACTCTGGTATACAGAAGAGGTGGGAATTATAGCAGCAAGCTCACTGTTGGAGCATGCACATATGTAAGAAACCAGGGGCTGACTCAGCCTGCCAGCTCTCACCTATAACTATTTGGGTGGATTGACTCTTTAAAATAAAATTCACCAACAATCATTTTGATATTATTTTTTTTTAAGATTAGAGTTACTCTTTATAACATTCTCCTTAGTTTTTCATAGTAACACACATAATGTTTAATTTGTGGCTTAATAGTTTAAGTGATAATACTACAATTCCCCCCCAAAAAAATCCTTGTGATCTTGTGTCTTCTATATTTTACTCATGAAAACAAAGACAAGAGTAAAACATTATACATGAATGATGTGACTACAACAGCACAAAAGGTATAGAAGAAAGAAATATCATAGAAATGTAAAAACGGCAAACTCATTTAATGCTGAAATTTGTATCAGTAAACAGGATAGTGTTAACAAGCTCTCTACTAATTATACTTGTCTTGTTAAGGTTGTAGCTTTGCTTTTGGCATTTTAGTAGAAATTAATCTTCTGGAAAATTATTGCCAAAAGATTTCATCAAGCCTTTCCATTTCTAAATCACTAATTGAAAACCCTTGCCAAAAAATTTACTGGACATGTATGTTGCAAATTGAAAGAGATTTCTTTTTTTAACAACTGATGAAAATAAAAAAGAGGTTTAACATCTCTAATAAATTCTATTTTAAACAATAATATAAGAAACTATAAGTTATACAGTAACTTTATTTTAATTTTATGGCTACTACTCATTACTGACCTTTTGTCTTGTTCACCGACTATGCTTCAGTTTATTTCTTATTTGCTTCATCTGCTGCCTGCCTCCATTTGTTCTTTTACTGCTGAGAAATTTAGAGGACTGAGACTTGGTATTAACATGTGAGGAACCCCACATCCCCCATGGGAAGTTCTGGTGAAGACCGGCTAGTTCTTAGACCAAGCACCTGCTTGTATATTACCAGCTGTTGTTTGGTTCATCAGGCACTGTTCTATAAAAATGGTCAGAAGTAAATGCTCCTATCTCTGTACTCCTACCTACCTTGCTGGACTAGATACCTACATCTTCGGATCAAGTGATACAGGTTATAAACATCAAAGAGGCTTTCAAAGTGTTTTTCTTTCCCCTTTATTTTCATTTGGTGATGGAGCCAGTAACACACTAAGGAGTCTACTAAGCAGTTTGCTTAACACTTCCTGTCCTAGGGTGTCTGCATTCTGGATGACTTAGTGCAGCAGACACCTATGGACAGCAGTATTGTCAATATGGGAAAAGGATACCATTGGACTAGCAGATTTAGATGAACTTGATCAATAAATTAAAGCTGAACCCTAGTTAACACTTTTAAGCAGTTAAAGCAGACATTTTTTTTCCTTTTGGGTAAAGTTTAACATACAACCTGACTTTTGTAAGCACCCCGGTCAGAAAATGGTTTATTCCAACCTTCTAACTCCTACTTTGTCTGGACAGCATGGTCTGTTAAAGGAAATTGAAAAGTAACAGATTTACTGGCTATATCACCAGGCAAAAATAAAGAAAAAAATCCTGATAAAAACAAATATAGCCACCATATCTAAAGATTGGTAAACTGTAATATACTGAATTTTTGTTTTGGATTTAGAACCAAATAAAAAAAAAACCTTAAAAAAAGAAAACTAATGCAGCCACCACACTTACAAATTAGTGAGCTGCAGTTTAATAAATTTCTGTTTTGGAGTTTAATACCACTTTAATGTTTAAATGTTGTTGCGCTGCCTCTATTATGAGGATATAGCACCCAACTTACATGTGGGGGCCCCACAGATGTGCATGTACCTCAATGCCCTATGGGCTAACAAAATGTTTCCCTCCTGCCCAGTGACTTAATACATCCCTAAACAGGGAAAAACAATATATTGTACATGCTCTGCGTGCTCAAACAACAAATGTTGTGCTAAGAAATGAATAAATACAAATATAACAATATACCATCAGACTAAAAAACAGTGCACTTGTATGCAATATATATATATATATATATATATATATATATATATACATATATATATATATATATATATATATATTAAAAAGTTCCAATCATCGTGCAAACATATAAAAATTCCAATGTGGAAAAATATCCATCCACATTCAATGTGAAAACTAAGTGATACAATGCAAAAATGTATAGTGCCTCCTGCGCTGGTATGGATACACTAAATATAAGCTGCCAGCACCAAAATGCCTCAACCTAGGCACAAAATAACAATATATACCAAAGTAGTGCGGCACTACATAAAACCAATATGATGACAAAAACAAGTCACAAATAAATTAGTAACAATATCAATTATACAGTAGGTAAGTGCTACTAAGGACACACTCCCACTCCTGGATCCTCAACTGAGGGATCATAAGTTAGTGCAAACACAGTGTGTGCATCCCCTGGGGGATGAAGTAAGTCAGTGAACCGTGCAAAAAACTCGAATGGACAATACTACTGCACACTGTGCCCCACAGATAACATAAATACCGTAGTATAGATAGTCCACATGAATGGCATGACTTCACATAACATGCAAGTGATATTCTTGTGCTTGTGCTGGTATTGTGCCAATCCTCAAAAGCTGGGGTGCCCCCTCACCTTCCTGCCCAGGCCTCACAGGACCAATGAGCCTTATGAATCAAATATACGGTCCTCCCAGTCCTGGGTAGTCTTCTTAGCAAAGATGGTGGTACTCTTTACCTCCTCAGGCTTTCACACCACACTATGGGTGTACTGCATGGTTGATCAAAAACGATATCCTGAGGAAGTCACGTGACAGACTGTGACATAATGCGTAGGTATGCTAGTGGGAGGAGCTCCTGGTGCGTGGTGACATCACATCCGATGCAGGCGCCATCTTGGTGCACCCGTTTTTGATCATCCATGCAGTACACCCATAGTGTGGTGTGAAAGCCTGACTGTGTCTTTCCAAACATGAGTGGGCATTTCTATTTATTCAATATGCAGTAATAAACAGTTTTACACTATATTGGCCATTCTCTGTCTTACTATTAAGCCGTGTAAGGAGAGGTACATGCGCAGGAGTGGTACAAGTGGCTGGAGGTGGAATTTACATAAGGAGGTAAAGAGTACCACCATCATTGCTAAGAAGACTACCCAGGACTGGGAGGACCGTATATTTGATTCATAAGGCTCAACTACATCAAATACAAGGTAAAAAAGCTCAGAACAGCATGTAACAGCCTGGGTGTACTTGCATGGCTGTAGCAAGATGGCTGCTGTCGTCTACGGCGGAACTGAGGTCACCACGATTCCATCCTACGTGTTGTGTCATGTGTCACGTGACTTCCTCAGGGTAACACAGGTGGTGACACAGGACTCCATTTAAAGGGAGTCAATCAATCAGCACAGGGGAGGACCCCTGGGGCAGCCATATTAATAAAGACTGGAGCAGTAAAGGATCACTGCGGAGTGAGACGATAGAAAGACTATTATATAAAATATAAACTTTAATGAAAAACATTTAAAAACTATTTAACCACCTCCCGTTGACCATATAGTCCAATGATGGGCGCAAGGTGGTTCTCTCGTTCTGATAGGCCGTCTTTTGACGGCCTTCCATTCTCACCACGCATGTGCGACTCAGGGAGCACGCAGCGCGGCGATCGGCAGTGCTCTGTGTCTCTCGGAAACAGCGGATCACCGATCCACGGAAAGAGCCAAAGATGTCGGCTCGGTCATGTGATCAGCTGTGTCCAATCACAGCTGATCACATGTAAACAGGGAAATCCCGTTTATCGGCATTTCTCTCCTCTCGAGCTGTCACGCTGACAGCTCGAGAGGAGAGCCGGTAATCGGTATTCTGCGGAGGGGACATGTACACTGATCATCATCATCATGATGATCAGTGTGCCCTGATGATCAGTGTGGCCCCAGAAGTGCCACCTGTCAGTGTCCATCAGTGCCAGCTGTCAGTGCTGAACAGTGCCACGTGCCAGTGCCCATCAGTGCCACATCAATGCCACATATCAGTGCCTACCAGTGCACATCAATGCCACATATCAGTGCCCATCTGAGCTGCCCTTCAGTGCCACCCATCAGTGCCAGTCAGTGCCACCTATCAGTGCCACCTATCAGTGCTGCCAGTCAGTGCCGCCTATCAGTGCCAGTCAGTGCCGCCTAACAGTGCCAGTAAGTGCCACCTATCAGTGCCATATATCAGTCCTGCCTTTCAGTGCCCATCAGCGATGCCTGTCAATGCCCATCAGTGCCACCTACCAGTACCTCCTCATCAGTGCCCATCAGTGCCACCTATCAGTGTTCATCAGTGCATCTTATCAGTGCCCATCACTACAGCCTCATTAGCGCACATCAGTGAAGGAGAAAAATCACTTATTTACAAAATTCTATAACAAAAACTAAGAGAAAATTTTTTTGTTTTCAAAATTTTCGGTGGTTTTTGGTTTGTTTAAGAAAAAATAAAAAACCCCAGAGGTGAATAAATACCACCAAAATAAAGCTCTATCTGTCACAAAAAAATTATAAAAATTTCATATGGGTACAGTGTTGCATGACTGCGCAATTGTCATTCAAAATGTGACAGCGCTGAGAGCTGGAAATTGGCTGGGCAGGAAGGGGGTATAAGTGCCCTGTAGGTAAGCGGTTAAAATGCCGATGTACTTCGGGAAGCACCCCCCCCCCCCCCCCCCCGTGGGTCTGGACGGACTAAAAAAAACCAAAACAAATAAATAAGAGAGGGGACAAAACTAAGACATATAAATAGAAGGGAACCTTACCCTGGCAGCCAAGAAAAGGGGAAATCTAAAACTGGCTGACATATGTAGGAGAGTGTATAATACATGTAAAAATATGAATTAAACAGATAAACCCACATGGGGGTATAAAACCAGGGGGGGGGGGGCTATCAGGAGAAACCTAAAAAATTGTATATATATATATATATACATATATATGTATATACTGACAGCTGTGATCAGGCGGCACCCATATAAATACCTACACAATAAACAATAATGTATATGGATATAAAATGAATATAAAAAGGCACTACCTGCTAGCATAAAAATAAAATAAAGAACATGGATAAAACATATAATAAATACATATATTATATAAATAATACCAGAGGAAAGACCTACATGAAAAAAAGAGACTGAAGAGCCCAATGGTGGTGAAAACATAGGAGATAGCTGAATATATGGGAGACATACAGAGAGTCTCATAAAAACACAAAAAAAATTATATATGGCGTATCTCACTAAACTAAGGGGTTAATGAATGACGCCCTAAACAGGAAAATAACGGATCAGGGGAGGGACTTCTAATAACAATCATCTAGCCTCTGATCCCATCAGACCATGGACCCTATCCATAGGTGAAGGGTCAAAAATCACTGATGAAACAATTAATAGTGAACTCAATGTTGAGTCCTTGAGGAGCCTGGGTCTGCATAACGAACATCCACCTGGATTCGGACTGACTGAGGGATCGAATTTTATTTCTGCCTCTCCAGTGGGGCTGGTATTTCTTAATCCCCCAAAATAACAATGATGAGGAACCTTTACCATGGTGTGTAGAAAAATGTCTGGAAACACTGTGTTTAGAGAATCCTTTTTGTTGTTTTGAACGTGTTCTCAATATTTTCCATAGAGGCCTTTTTGTCCACCCTATGTACTGTAAGTCACATGAACATTGGAGGGCATACACCACTCCTTCAGACCTGCAAGTAATGAAATCTTTAATCTGAAATTCTGAACCGTTCCTATGGGACACAAAACAACCCATTTCAAATTATGACCTCTAGTGGCCACACAGGCATAACGTCTTTTACAGGGAAAAAAACCCTTTACTGTCCAAAAAGGTGATTTGTTTCATAACCTTAGGGGGATCCAGGAAATTTTTTGCCAGTTTCACCCTAAGTGTGGGAGCACGCCTATAGATAAATCTCGGGCCAACCGGTAGCAACCCCTGTAGAGACCTGTCAACCCTAAGTAACGGCTAATGTTTTCTAAAGATTTTTTCAATCTTGTAAATTGTATATTGTAATCTATATTGGTGTATATTGTAATCTAAAATAATTGGCAGTTGGTCCCACAATCCATCATCTTTTGTCTTATCTTCATTGAGCACTGTGCGATCCATATTGCCTATTTCTTGTATAACATCTTCAATCGAATTTGGTGGATAACCTTTGCTTGTAAAGAGTTCTCCTATGGATTTAGCCTGGTCTAAAAAGTCTTCAAAAGAATGCTCTATTTGTGTGAAAAAAAAAGTCATATGGGTACAGTGTTGCATGACCGAGCAATTGTCATTCAAAGTGTGACAGCACTGAAAGCTGAAAATTGGCCTGGGCAGGAAGGAGGTAAAAGTGCCTAGTATTGAAGTTGTTAATCAACTCTTATCAAGAGAGAACACATTCAGTTCAGCATAAACTACGATTGGGATTGTAATTATACTATGAACTATGCTTGAGCAAGACACATGAAACTATTAGCCAAGACTACAAAAGCATTGGCAAGCTTTCTTCCTTGGGCATGAGCAGAGGTGTCTCCTTTTTCACTAACAAACTCATTAGAAATTTTGGCTGGAGGCTTTACTATATTACTGTTTATTCTTTTTCCTAAAGCTTTGTGCTTAATATTCTTTCAAATTAGCTATTCTTAACTTTATTGTTACTTGACTGGTTAAGTAACTTGTGCATACATGTGTACATTGTGGTTATGTACTACTGAGCACTGCACCGTCAGCTATGCCAATTGAGGTGGCCAAAATATACAGGGGATCACCACTTTTATGGAATTCCCTATTAAGCTATCCTGCTTGAGGAAGCTACTGACCCTTCATTCATTTTGGTTACATTAGCTATGCTACTTGCTTTCACATTAAATCCATCAGTTAAAATATTTTCTTTGTCTCTACTCACTTCAACTCTCTTTGCTACTGTCTGAAAACACTCGAATACCCTCAACATCATTCTCATGAAAAATAAAGAAACAGAAAAAAAATATATATATATATATACATATATTTATCAGGCACTCTACTCACTATTGCTGAGTGTCCTTAAATCTGTATTAAACCTAAGTCTTTAAATGTGGTGGCTGCAAAGGGTTGAGACAAACCATTTAACAAAGACAGTAGTTCTTACAATGTAAGCTTTTGTTAATTTATGAAAAAACTTTATCCAAAAGTTAAAAAAAAAATGTATATATGTATATATATTGCTGTAACTGCTACAATGTATTAAGTTTGCGTTTTGGGGTTTAATACCACTTTTCCAACAGTCTTTAGTTTCTATCGAAATGTTGAAATGTTGGTCTATACATACTTATTTATTTGTCCACATTATACTTTTTCACAACCTAGTAGAATAAAAAGTCATATTAGATCAGTTATTTCAGATTTGTTACTATGGATTTTTATGCTTTTCTTGTATGTATAGCCTTGTGTACTGCCTGACTGAATAAGTTTAGGCTTAAGATGAGCTTAACATTAGAGATGAGCGAATTATTCAAAAATTCGGTTCGGCTGATTCGCCGAATTCGCCGATTAAATTCGCTTCGTGCCGAATATATTCGCTGCGAATTTAACTTATAAAAAGGGTGTTTCTAGGCTTCAGAGAGCCTTTATATTAGTGCAGAACACTGTACCTTTAATTTAAATGCCCTTGGAGTCTGCTGGGGAAGAGAACTAATACTGTCAGTCAGTATGACATGCAGATGAGTGCCGTCGATCTTAGAATCACCGCACACTTCACTCATTTGGGCAGTCACGGGGCCAAAACCAGAGTGTGGAGCCACAGTGTGGCGGTGGAGGCAGCAGCAATGGGAGGACATACAGCACCCTATGACAAAATGGAACCCACCAGCAGTGTGAGGAGACCTGAAAGTGGCACATGGCAGAGTGTGGCGATGGAGACAGCAGCAATGGGAGGCCGTACAGGGACCCATGACACACTCTGGACCTGGCAGCAGCATGAGGAGGCGGTACAGGGGCCCATGACAGATTACGGGCCTGGCAGCAGCATGAGGACTCGGTACGGGGGCCCATGGCAGATTACGGGCCTGGCAGCAGCATGAGGAGGCGGTACAGGGGCCCATGGCAGAGTGGCGGAGCGTAAGCAGCTAAAATTGAAGGCCATACAGAGGCCTATGTTAAAAAGTCCCCCCAGCAGCAGCGTGGGGAGACGACTATCAAGAGTCCAATGGCAGAGTGGCGGAGAAGAAGCAGCTTCAATTGAAGGCCATACACAGGCCTAGGTTAAAAAGCGGAAGCCGTCAGCAGCGTGAGCAGACGACAGAGGCACATGGCGCAGGGTGGCGGTGGATGCAGCAGTATTCGGAAGCCAAACACAGGCCTCGGTTAAAAAGCGGAAGCCGTCAGCAGCGTGAGCAGACGACAGAGGCACATGGCGCAGGGTGGTGGTGGAGGCAGCAGCAATGGAAGGCCATACAGCACCCTATCACAAAATGGAACCCACCAACAGTGTAAGGAGACCTGAAAGTGGCACATGGCGCAGGGTGGCGGTGGAGGCAGCAGTATTCGGAAGACATACACAGGACTAGTTTAAAAAGCGGAAGCCGTCAGCAGCATGAGCAGACGACAGAGGCACATGGCGCAGGGTGGCGGTGGAGGCAGCAGTATTCGGAAGCCATACACAGGCCTAGGTTAAAAAGCGGAAGCCGTCAGCAGCGTGAGCAGACGACAGAGACACATGGCGCAGGGTGGCGGTGGATTCAGCAGTATTCGGAAGCCAAACACAGGCCTCGGTTAAAAAGCGGAAGCTGTCAGCAGCGTGAGCAGACGACAGAGGCACATGGCGCAGGGTGGCGGTGGAGGCAGCAGCAATGGAAGGCCATACAGCACCCTATCACAAAATGGAACCCACCAACAGTGTAAGGAGACCTGAAAGTGGCACATGGCGCAGGGTGGCGGTGGAGGCAGCAGTATTCGGAAGACATACACAGGACTAGTTTAAAAAGCGGAAGCCGTCAGCAGCGTGAGCAGACGACAGAGGCACATGGCGCAGGGTGGCGGTGGAGGCAGCAGTATTCGGAAGCCATACACAGGCCTAGGTTAAAAAGCGGAAGCCGTCAGCAGCGTGAGCAGACGACAGAGGCACATGGCGCAGGGTGGCGGTGGAGGCAGCAGCAATGGAAGGCCATACAGCACCCTATCACAAAATGGAACCCACCAACAGTGTAAGGAGACCTGAAAGTGGCACATGGCGCAGGGTGGTGGTGGAGGCAGCAGTATTCGGAAGACATACACAGGACTAGTTTAAAAAGTGGAAGCCGTCAGCAGCGTGAGCAGACGACAGAGGCACATGGCGCAGGGTGGCGGTGGAGGCAGCAGTATTCGGAAGCCATACACAGGCCTATTTTAAAAAGCGGAAGCCGTCAGCAGCGTGAGCAGACGACAGAGACACATGGCGCAGGGTGGCGGTGGATGCAGCAGTATTCGGAAGCCAAACACAGGCCTCGGTTAAAAAGCGGAAGCCGTCAGCAGCGTGAGCAGACGACAGAGGCACATGGCGCAGGGTGGCGGTGGAGGCAGCAGCAATGGAAGGCCATACAGCACCCTATCACAAAATGGAACCCACCAACAGTGTAAGGAGACCTGAAAGTGGCACATGGCGCAGGGTGGCGGTGGAGGCAGCAGTATTCGGAAGACATACACAGGACTAGTTTAAAAAGCGGAAGCCGTCAGCAGCGTGAGCAGATGACAGAGGCACATGGCGCAGGGTGGCGGTGGAGGCAGCAGTATTCGGAAGCCATACACAGGCCTAGGTTAAAAAGCGGAAGCCGTCAGCAGCGTGAGCAGACGACAGAGACACATGGCGCAGGGTGGCGGTGGATGCAGCAGTATTCGGAAGCCAAACACAGGCTTCGGTTAAAAAGCGGAAGCCGTCAGCAGCGTGAGCAGACGACAGAGGCACATGGCGCAGGGTGGCGGTGGAGGCAGCAGCAATGGAAGGCCATACAGCACCCTATCACAAAATGGAACCCACCAACAGTGTAAGGAGACCTGACAGTGGCACATGGCGCAGGGTGGCGGTGGAGGCAGCAGTATTCGGAAGACATACACAGGACTAGTTTAAAAAGCGGAAGCCGTCAGCAGCGTGAGCAGACGACAGAGGCACATGGCGCAGGGTGGCGGTGGATGCAGCAGTATTCGGAAGCCAAACACAGGCCTCGGTTAAAAAGCGGAAGCCGTCAGTAGCGTGAGCAGACGACAGAGGCACATGGCGCAGGGTGGCGGTGGAGGCAGCATCAATGGAAGGCCATACAGCACCCTATCACAAAATGGAACCCACCAACTGTGTAAGGAGACCTGAAAGTGGCACATGGCGCAGGGTGGCGGTGGAGGCAGCAGTATTCGGAAGACATACACAGGACTAGTTTAAAAAGCGGAAGCCGTCAGCAGCGTGAGCAGACGACAGAGGCACATGGCGCAGGGTGGCGGTGGAGACAGCAGTATTCGGAAGCCATACACAGGCCTAGGTTTAAAACTGGAACCCAGCAGCGTGAGCAGATGACAAAGACGCACATGGCAGAGGATGGATCTGGCAGCAGTATGAGAAGGCGGTACAGGGGCCCGTGGCACAGTGTGGTGATGGGGGCTACAGCAACTGGATGCCAGAAAGTGGCCGATAGGGCTATATACTGCATGACTACATAGGTGGTTTTTATAGTACTTTATTTTGGCCTCCCTCTCAGCAGGTGTGAAAAAGGCCACCATTTTTGAACGGTAGCGAGGGTCCAACAAGGTGGACAGCCAAAAGTCATCCCTCTGTCTGATGGTTATTATTCGGCTGTCGCTACGCAAGCAACCGAGCATGCTATGGGCCATTTGTGCCAAGGAATGCGAGGGACTCCCTGCCTCCATCTCCACAGCATACTGCCACGGTGCGTCTGGGTCCTCTGTCTCCTCCTCCTCCTCTACCAGATGCTCCTGCTCCTCCACTCCTGTCTGCTGAGTGGAAAAACCACCCATTTCACTCAATAATTCCTGAGCACCAATGTCCTCCTCTACCTCCTCCTCTTCTTCCTGTCCTGCCCCCACAGGGGTCATGTGGCGTTGAGATCTGTGCGCCATGTCTACCGCACCCTGACCAGCCATTGTTAACAGCATTTGTTCCAGGACGTGCAACAGAGGAATGACGTCGTTCATCCCATAGTCCTGCCGACTCACGAATAGCGTGGCCTCCTCAAAGGGCCTGAGCAAGCGGCAGGTGTCACGCATGAGCTGCCATCTAAGTTACACAGGGGAGTACCTTTATCCGCTTATAACATCAGGAAATCGGTGATGGCCTTTCGCTGTTCGTAAAGGCGGTCTAACATATGTAGGGTTGAATTCCACCTTGTTGCAACGTCGCAGATCAGGCGATGCTGTGGAATTCCGTTCTGCAGCTCAAGGAGGGTGTGCTTTGCGGTGTAGGAATGGCTGAAATGCATGCAAAGTTTACGTGACATTTTAAGGATGTCTTGCAGTGGGATGGTGGATTTTAGGAACCACTTGACAACCAGATTGAACACGTGAGCCATGGATGGCGCATGGCACAACCTTCCTTGACGCAGAGCAGACACCATGTTCTTTCCGTTGTCGGTCAACATGGTTCCGATTTTCAGTTTGCGCGGAGACAGCCATCTGTCGATTTCTCTGTTCATTACACTGAGAAGTTCCTCCCCTGTGTGACTACGTTCGCCAAGGCATACCAGGTGCAGCACAGCGTGACACCGTTGCGCCCTGCACATGTGATATGCCGGTCGGGTAATGGGACTTGGCACGGGGGTGGTGGCTGAGGACACGGCGGAAGAAGAGGTGGTAGAGGCGGACATCTTTGCTGGACCAAGGACGTGCAAACGTGGAGGCAAAAGCGGCGTGACCTGTCCAAGTTGCTGGTGCGGCTGTGCCAGCACCACGTTCACCCAGTGGGCCGTAAATGACATGTACTGTCCCTGACCGTAGTTACAGCTCCACACGTCGGCGCTGCCGTGCACTTTGGCAGAGACCGACATGCTCAAAGACTGGCCCACCATCTCTTCTACATGTGAATGCAGGGCTGGCACTGCCTTTTTGGCGAAGAAATGCCGGCTTGGCACAAGCCATCATTTCTCGGAAAGGTGCTGAGTCCACCACTTGGAAAGGGAGGGACTGCAGCACCAGCAACTTGGACAGGAGGACGTTCAGCTTCTGCACCGTCGGGTGCGTGCTCGCAAACTGTTGTCTCTTGGAAACGGATTCCAAGAAAGACTGCTGACGGAATCCGTGAAGAGGAGTAGCAGGAGAAGGAGCATCTGAACGAGCGGAAGATGCCAACGAGCGACAACTCCCCTCAGCAGAGGTGTTGGAGCCTTGACTGGCTGATAGAGGGCGATTGACGTCGGGTGACGGAGCAAGTAACGGAGCGGGTGATGGAGCGGGGGCTGGGGCAGGCAGAACCGCCGTATCTTTATCACGGTTTTCCCAGGCCACCGAATGGCGACGCTGCATATGCTGACGCAACGCTGTAGTCCCAACATTGGCCCCCTGGCCACGCTTGACTTTCTGGCCACATAGTCGACATACGGCTACGTTTACTTCCTCGGGCGGCGTGACGAAAAATTGCCACACCGCCGAGTAGGAAACTTTGCCCCCGCTACTCCTCACTGGCTGACTGCTGCTTCCTCCGTGCACACCGGCACCACTACTGGCCATGGTGGTAGGCTGCAGTGGAGCTGGTGCTCTACTCCGTGGCCGTTTGGCTCCACTGACACTGCTGCGACCCTGCTGCCTCCTGGGCAACCCACCGACTGTTTTGCTCGCTGGCAAGCTGGCACCCTCTTCTCCTGATGATGCGGAAGCAATAGCCTGATGACGACGAGGCTGCCAAGTGCGATCAGCCTCATCATCATCAATTAGGGTCTCCGCCTCACTACTAGCCCCCTCGGCTGCGTGTGGGTCAGGAGACAGACCTGTCTCTAGACCGGCTACCGAGCCACTCTCCTCGCCACTACTTCTTCGCCTGGCTGCTGAAGAGGCGGATGTCTCCCCCCGTTCCTGACCGCCCTCTGTTAGCTCTTCCTCACTGTACAGTGGGGCTGAGCCCACAGCATGCGATACTTCGCTTGGTGAGGGAACACCAAAGGACAGGGGCAGGTCGAGGACACGTGATTTCAGTGGGCTTGCTCCCGGGCCATGCCAACTAACGGTTGTGTCTGACGTTCCCACCGACCGTTGGCTGTAGGTGTCAGAGGTGACCTGGGAAGAGGAAGACGACCGAGTCAACCAATCGATGACGGCAGGGTTGTCGGTGGAGACACGACCGCTGGATGACACCGGGAGCACTGGCCTCTGGCTGCGACTAGTGCTGCCTCGACCCCTTCCTCTGCTGCCACGTCTGCTCGCTCCAGAAACATTGCCTCCTCTGCCACTCCTCTGCGTGTTGTCTGACATACTCTTTAATTCAATAAGCACCCCAAAAATAAAACCGGATTTAACTCTTTGAACGTACAATAGTGGTTGTGAAGCAGAAAGTCAGTTTATTTAGCACAATCGGTCAATTGCAGCTTGCCGTTGGCTGGAAACTGTACGTTTATGTCACTGGAATGCACTAATCACCCAAAAAATATTACCGCCAGCCGGCGTGTAAATGGATCTAACTCTTTGAACGTACAATAGTGGTTGTGAAGCAGAAAGTCAGTTTATTTAGCACAATCGGTCAATTGCAGTTTGCCGTTGGCTGGAAACTGTATGTTTATGTCACTGGAATGCACTAATCACCCAAAAAATATTACCGCCAGCCGGCGTGTAAATGGATCTAACTCTTTGAACGTACAATAGTGGTTGTGAAGCAGAAAGTCAGTTTATTGTACACAATCGGTCAATTGCAGCTTGCCGTTGGCTGGAAACTGTACGTTTATGTCACTGGAATGCACTAATCACCCAAAAAATATTACCGCCACCCGGCGTTTAAATGGATCTAACTATTTGAACGTACAATAGTGGTTGTGAAGCAGAAAGTCAGTTTATTTAGCACAATCGGTCAATTGCAGCTTGCCGTTGGCTGGAAACTGTACGTTTATGTCACTGGAATGCACTAATCACCCAAAAAATATTACCGCCACCCGGCGTGTAAATGGATCTAACTCTTTGAACGTACAATAGTGGTTGTGAAGCAGAAAGTCCGTTTATTTAGCACAATCGGTCAATTGCAGCTTGCCGCTGGCTGTAAACTGTACGTTTATGTCACTGGAATGCACTAATCACCCAAAAAATATTACTGCCACCCGGCGTGTAAATGGATCTAACTCTTTGAACGTACAATAGTGGTTGTGAAGCAGAAAGTCAGTTTATTGTACACAATCGGTCAATTGCAGCTTGCCGTTGGCTGGAAACTGTACGTTTATGTCACTGGAATGCACTATTCACCCAAAAAATATTACCGCCACCCGGCGTGTATATGGATTTAACTCTTTGAACGTACAATAGTGGTTGTGAAGCAGAAAGTCAGTTTATTTAGCACAATCGGTCAATTGCAGCTTGCCGTTGGCTGGAAACTGTACGTTTATGTCACTGGAATGCACTAATCACCCAAAAAATATTACCGCCACCCGGCGTGTATATGGATTTAACTCTTTGAACGTACAATAGTGGTTGTGAAGCAGAAAGTCAGTTTATTTAGCACAATCGGTCAATTGCAGCTTGCCGTTGGCTGGAAACTGTACGTTTATGTCACTGGAATGCACTAATCACCCAAAAAATATTACCGCCACCCGGCGTGTAAATGGATCTAACTCTTTGAACGTACAATAGTGGTTGTGAAGCAGAAAGTCAGTTTATTATACACAATCGGCAAACTGCAGCACCAACTGTGCACGACAGCCACCAAAAAAAAAAAGGGTGTATGTCACTTTAAATTTTCGATTCTTTGATAGCTGTGGCCCTGAGTAACGATTCTGTGTCCCTGAGTAACAATTCTGTGTCCCTCAGTAACGATTCTGTGTCCCTGAGTAACGATTCTGTGTCCCTGAGTAACAATTCTGTGTCCCTGAGTAACGATTCTGTGTCCCTGAGTAACGATTCTGTGTCCCTGAGTAACGATTCTGTGTCCCTGAGTAACAATTCTGTGTCCCTGAGTAACAATTCTGTGTCCCTGAGTAACGATTCTGTGTCCCTGAGTAACGATTCTGTGTCCCTGAGTAACGATTCTGTGGCCCTAAAGTCTCTGTGGCCCTAACTCTGTCCCTTAATACACACAGGTCTGTCTCTCTTGAATGACCGGAGGCTAATGGAGAATTCTAAGATGGCCGCGATTTATAGCTCCACCATTACACAGTGCTGGCTGGCTGCTGATTGGCTAATGCGATCACATTTCATGATTCATGACTCATGAATGCATTATGGGTCAGCGCGCCTTGTCTGCGCGCCTTCCCAGAGATCACCGCCTCATCTTCTCTGTCCATTTTCTCCTGTCGCCACACATGTCGCCGCCACTTTTGGGAAAATTCGATTCGTGCATCCGAAGTTTGCTAATCTTCGGATTCGTCGCGAATCGAATTTTTCCAAATCTTCGGAACGAATTCCACTTCGTCATGTTCGATTCGCTCATCTCTACTTAACATCATAGACAAATGATATATCTGCTCACTTTGTTTTGCTTTAGTCTGCCATTTTATCATACTGTCTTGTGTCTCATTGTCTTTCCATTTGCCTTATATCCCTCCTTTCTCTTCCTGTCTTTTACATTTGTCCTTCTCTTCATAATTTTTCTGTTGTTTTTCTGTTTATTGCCAAGTGAGGGGCTAGCTGCTTGTGTCAGGGGCAAACCAGAAGTGAACAGCTCATTTTACAACTGCCTTGGCTTTATATTCACAATGTTTAGAACAGTAAGGGATTATAGGGAGGAAAGACGAGGTAGCTAGCCATGATGGTTCAGCAGCTTTATCCTCCTTCATGATAGTAATGTGACTACAAAGCACAATCCCAATGCTTACAGTAATAGGGGATTATGGATTCAAATTCAGTGGCAGTGGCCACTATGGTTCAATGGCTTTTTTGTCATGCAGGATAATCTTAGCTATGACTCTTTCCTCTCCATATTAAAAAAAATGTGAAATCTTTAAAAAGTTTTGAAATTGCTTATATGAACCTATGACAAACATTAAACAGCTATACAGGTACCTATGTTCTATGTGCGGATTTACTGTCTAAGCATGTACATCTCTTAAATAAGCCCCCAAACATTCTGAGCTCTAGACCTCATGCAGAAATAGAAGAACCCTGGAAACTTTTGCTCCCTCACTATCATTGCTTCACTGTCACTGACATCATCATATCTTTGCAGCTTTACTTTGTGATTAGGGATGAGCTTCAGGTTTACATCAAACACACTCAGTGCATGTTGATGACTTGATGTAGATAGAGAAAGCTGATGGAGTGTTAACAAAGAGAGGTATTTGCTTCTATATTGTAAACTGTTAGCAGTGCTATACACAGTGCTATGAGCAGTGCTATACACAGTACTATACGCAGTCAGTGTATATTGAAGACTTGCAGTAGATAGGGAGTGCTGGCAGAGTTTTTGAAAGAAGAAATCAATGTCGCTATACTATACAGTGCCGAAATACAGCGCTATACACAGTGCTGTATTGTATTACTTTACATTGCATTGCAGTGTGGTGGGCTACATAGTGTGTTCCCTGTGCTGCATTATGCTACATTACTGTAAATTGCATTGCGGTGGGCAACATGTTACTGTGTTATAATATAGTGTTTTAGGTTTTATTTTTTGGGGGGAATTATATCTTATTTTAAAATTATTTTATTATTTTAGTGCACCAAATCAGCACATTGTTAAGAGCACTAAAGTACTACATACCTAATCCTATTGCCTATGTAGCAGTTAAAGTGATTATAAACCTTTACATTTACTCAATGAAAAGACTGGTCTCATGTGATACACAGAGATGCCTACATAATTAAATAAGTACATAAGTTGTACCTGTCTATCTGCAGAATAAAGGTTGTCTGAGAGTTCAGAAAAAAGGGGCGAACATAGCTGAAACTACACTCTGCAGAGCTCAGTGACGAGCTAATTGGAGGAAAGAAACACACCCCCTCCACACAGCTCAGAGGAACAGAAGCGAGGCTGTCAATCTGCTGAAGGTCCCTCCCCTGTCACCATTTCTCTCTTGGTGTCAAGAAAACTAGCCAGAAGTGATTCATGTTGTAGCAGAGAAACAAAGCAGCAGACAGAAATGACACTTAGTGCTCTTGAGACAAGTACACACTATAGAGGCTATGCTTTGTTCAAATTTCATTTCTGAGGTTTACAACCACTTTAAGCAATTCCCTGTATTCATAATGTTAGACAGGCCTAAATGGAGCTAATAGGGGAAAAACAGGTTCTGCATCTACAAATGAAAACATGTGCTACTTAGAAGAGGTGCCGCAGAAGAACCTCTTGGTTACATTTCCAGATAGTGACAGCATTCGATTTCATGCCCAACATGCCTCCTATTAGGTCGCTAGAAGGAAGAGCAGCAGTGGCTGCTTCAGTTATGCTTTTGAGTCATTTTTCCAGCCATAGTGGCTAGGGTCACTGCAGACAGCAGTCACAGGCAGCACCTAAACCATATAATTGCAGGCTACTTATACTGTGCAAGCTGGACCACTGGCTGGAGCTTGTATAGGATGTGCTTGCCTGGCTGTCAGTGCTCTGTTTGAAATGGTTCAGTGAAAAAGGCAGTTTTGTAACAGAGCAAAAAAAAATCCACCTGCCACATGACACTGTGAGCCAGCTCACTTTCATAAAAATGAACAAGTCCTGGATCAGCAATGAGTTTAAAAAGTTACAACTGATGCTACCAACTAAATCTTTCCTTACACCATTACCAGCTCCCACCACCTGTCCTGGAATACCACAATTACCAGCTACTGCCATGTCTGCTGGCATGCCACCATTGCCAGCTACAGCAATTTATTTTGCTCTATTCTGGTGCTTCCCACCTGGAAAGGTGCTACACACGTAATGTTTTGCAGTTGGACCTCAGCTGCAAAATGTGTCATCTTTGTTGAAGGGTAAACCCTGCTCTATGTCCCCTTAGTTTGATGCCTTTTCCAGTGCTTTATCATTTAAAACAATTGTGGCTACTGTATGTCTCTTTGAAATAATTCGCTCTATGGTTTATCTGAAGATAAAAACTGCCTTGTCTTTCATTTAAAAATTGTCGCCTAATCGAGCTGGTTACACACTTTCTTGTGGCTGTACAAAATTTCCTATATTCCTTATTTTGCATATTCTCTCTAATATAATAAACTTTATTTTTTAATTTTGTCGCTGAAATTATGAACTATTTTTTATTTAGAAAGATAACCTACTTAATCTCTACTTCTGACATTGTTGCCTAGTAAAGTTGCTTACATACTGTGCAATGAGTATGTACAATATTTCTAGCTATCGTCCCTGAAATAATGCAAGTTACTTTTTTTCATGATAAAACTTGACTAGCCTCTCCCTATTAAAATTCAGCCGATTAACAGAGTTTACATAGTGTGTATTGAATCTATACAACATTTCAGCAATTGTCTCTAAAATAATATACTGTTATTGATTTTTCATGATAAAACCTGCCTCATCTCTCCCTCTTTAATTTTGTCATGATAAAATCTGCCTTGACCTTCACTCTATTTCTTTTCTTAAATTGCAGCCTAGTAAAACTGTTTACATTGTGTGCATCAAGTCTGTAAAATATTTCTGGCTGTTGTGTCTAAAATAATACATTCTATTTTTTATTTCACAGTAAAAACTACATAGTCTCTACCCTGCCTAGTAAAACTACTTGCATACATAGCAGCATATCTTTACAATATTTCTGACTGCAGTCTCTGAATTACTATACTCTAATTGTTATTTCACAGTGAAACCTGATTTATCTCCTCCTCCTAAATTGTGGCCCTGTAAAACTGCTTACATCGTTGGCACTGAGTCCGTACAATACTTATGGCTGTTGTGTCTTAAATACTCTGTTCTAATTTTTATTTTAAGGTAAAACCTTCCTGGTCACTCCCACTGAAACTGTAGCCAAGTAAAACTGCTTACATACTGTGCAGCAAGTCTCTAATTTTTTTCTGGCTGCGGTCTTTGAAATACTATACTCTATTTTTTATTTCAAAATAAAATCTGCCAGATCTTTCTCTCTTAAACTCCATCCAACTAATGCTACTTACATACTGTTCGTTCATTAAGTCTGTACAATATTTTTGGTAGCTTTCCTCAAAATACTAAGCTCTAGCTTTTATTTCACAATAAATCCTGCCTCATCTCTCCCTCTCATAGCTGCCTAGTAAATCTACTTACATACTGTTCATTGATTGTACAGTATTTCTTGCTATTTTCTGTGAATTAATACTTTAATTTTTATTAATTTAATAAAAGCTGCATTGGCTTTCCCTCCGAAACTGTGGCCTACCGAAGCTGCTTAACCTCTTCCCCCCCGACCTATGGCCGAATGGCAGCCGGTAAAAACCCTCACCTTTACGGTTGGACGCCATATGGCGTCCTTTCCGGCATGCGCAGTTTGTGCGCCTGCAGAGCCGCACACCGGTGCGATCTGTCACCGGTCGTGTACCTCGGACACGGCCGATGACAGATCTGAGTACCGGCCCCGTTGTCGGTACAATGTGACCTGCTGTGACCAATCACAGCAGGTCACATGACAGCTGTATACAGTGGATGGCTTCATTCATGCCATCCATTGTATACTAGTGTGTCTAGCTGTGAATGGTCACAGCGATCACATGCACAAGCTGGGCCAATCACAGCCCAGCTGTGTCATGTGATTAGCCGTGGCCAAATTACAGCTAAGCACAAGAAAAAAAAAAAAATTAAAAATTAAAAATAATTTAAAAATTTTTTAAAAAATTATAATTTTTTTTTCATACTGTCACCAGTCAGTGTCCCTGATCACTGCCATGCCAGTTATATGATGACGCTGTACTGCACTGATGACAGTATGTAAAAAAAAATAGTGAAAATAATTTTTTACATTTTTTCATTTTCCCAAAAATTAGGACAAAAAAAATACAACTTCAAAAAACTCGCCATGCCTCTTATGAAGTACATCGTACTGTCTACTCTGCAAAAAGGGGTCATTTGGAGGATATCTGTACTGTTCTGACATTCTTGGACCTCAAGAAATTAGACTGTCAGTACTTCAGAATTGATCAATATCCAGATCTATACCATAGTTTGTGAACTCTATAACTTTTCTACAAACTAAAAAATACATCCTAATTTGGGTTATTTTCACCAAAGACATGTAGCAGAATACATCTTGGCCTAAATTTATGAAGAACAATTATTTTTTTGCAAACAGAAACAAAGAAAATCGTGTTTTTTTTTCAAAATTTTCGGTCTTTTTCTGTTAATTTAGCAAAAAATAAAAACCCCAGTAGTGATTAAATATCACCAAAAGAAAGCTCTAGTTATGTGAAGAAAATGATAAAATTTTAGTTTGGTTAGAATGTTGTGTGATCGCGCAATTGTCATTCAAAATGTGAGAGCGCTGAAACCTGAACATTGACCTGGGCAGGAAGGGGGTAAAAGTGCCCTGTATGAAAGAGGTTAAATAGTGCACTTACTGTATAATATTTCTCCTTTTTTTTTTTTTAATAAAAAACTGCCTTGTCTCTTCCTCTGATACAGTATATCCAACCTAACAAGGTTGCTTTCAAACCATGAATTGACTGTACAATATTTGTGTTTGCTTTCTGTCACTTTTTCAATTCAATGCTGGATGCGTACTTCATAAAGCTTTATCCTGCTCTTGCATTGATCTGTTGTATGTTTTAATCATAATTTTTTGCTCTCTTCCATCTGTGTCTCCCTTTTCCATTATGCTATCTATACTGTCATTCCATATTGTCAAAAGAGCCCAGTGGTGCAGCTGAGACCAAATTGAAAAGTTGTATCACATCAGAGACCTGTATGCAGATAATACCAAGATAACTCCTTGACAACATTCTTACCTCTGAGAGGCAGGTGTCTGAGCTGGCAGCCCTATTTTTCAAGGAATCCATTGTTAAATTTTTGCATAAAGACAAGGTGTTATATAGGCCTAAGACATGCTTTTTTTAAATAAAGGTAATGCCCAGGTAGCATTGCCATTCCTACACTTTTTTCATAGTAGGGAAAGTCTTACAGATTAGGAAAAGATAAAATAATGAAATATCTAAATACAAAATACTGTAAAAAAAAAAACCAAAAACAAAAATCCTCTACTTCAACATCCACAACATCTTTGGTGCACACAACAGTACCGCACAAATATGCTGGTACACATAGGACAACCTTGTATCGGACTGCAGTAAGTGTAAAAAAAAAGCCACCTTGTTGGATGGCAGCCATCCTATGCTCCTTATTTCTCTTGCTGCAGCTCTGACTACGATGTGGTTGATGCAGACACCAGATCATCTGAATGTAATGGCATCTTTAAAAAATGGGTGGAAAAATGGAGGTGCTTTGGTGCATGATGGTACCTCTGAAATATGGAGTGACATGCTGCATAAAAAGTGCAGTGTTGCCTATAACAGCAACAAGTTTCAAACCAAAATCATCTTGTGGGAGGGCAGTCTACCTATGCCTCTACTATTTCCCCTTACACCTCTGTTTATAATGCAATGAATCCAGACACCATCAGGAAAAGCAGCAGAGTTTCCTCACACCACTTCCTCAGAGAGTTTCATTTTGGGCCACTACTGGATGGTGGTGGTAGAACCCCCATAAATTTCTCCCTCTGGGAACGGTGAAACATCCCCCTTAAAGCCTCCCTCAAAATGTGTTCTTCCTCACTGCCATTACACCATTACACTAACAATGCCTGTTGATATTCATTCTCTTTGTATTCCTCCCATGTCTCCTGCTGTCTCTTGCTGCCCAATGGCATACCACATGCAGATGAAGGAGAGAGATGGCCTTCCATGCAAAATAATTTGTAACTGGTCTAAACCATCTGGCCAATTAATGAAGTCTGTGTACCTAAATCTGTGTTGTAGCACAGGCAACAAAATAGGGCAGTGCAATAAAAAATGGTTGCTATACGCCATTGAGTAGGAGGAAGAAAAATCTGCACTAGCAGTTAATACAAATGACATCATATGTGTTTATATGTGAAAGAAGAAGGAGAAAAAGGGTCCATTAGCAGGCAAAGCAAAAGTAAGATAAACATTTCCCTACTTTCCTAGAGGTGAAAGGAAAAAATGTCTCATTAGCAGTCAATCAAAATAGCTGATACACAAACCTGGAGGGGGGGAAGAAGGATTCAAAGGTTAGATTTGCAGTAATTGCAGGCAAGTGGCTGCTCTGAAGAAGAAACACAGCGCCTACGAGTGTAGACTGTATAACAACTTTAATAGTCAAAAAGTAAGTTAGCAACTCACATATTTAAAATGAGCGCGTTGGTCTATATCGGACCATGCTCATGCTCAGAAACGTGTCGCACTTTATGACGTCAGACGCTGTCCTTTGGACATGGAATTCAGTGCTTAAATGGAATTCAGTGCTTAAACATTGGTTTACCAATTTCAAAAACAGTTACACTCCCAGAATGTGCCAGAATGTAACTTGTTCTCTCAACCAAATTGTCAAACCATCAAATGGCAGGAGTGAAATTGAATCATATGTGCAGCATCATGGCAGTTGAAGAACAAACAGAGACTAAGATGGCAGTTTCCTTGGCTGAAAAAGACAGGAGGCTTTAGTTCCTCTTTACAGAGGTAGTTCTATTATGAAAATACTTGGGGATATGAGGTTGGGAGGGTATTTGGGGAATGTAGGGGTTGCAGTCTAGCAGTGATTTTGCTCACTTTGTTTTGATATTTTATTAAACTTTTAAGACAATGCATTGTGGTACTACAAAAAAAAAATCAATTCAGGTCTATTACAACTGTATGAAAAAGTAGGTGTCACCTCGAAAACTTTCATTAAAAAAGCCATTTTTTAAAGCTGTAATGACTTGGATTGGGGTACAAATTTAAACTTGCAAGTATTGGACTTTATGATTGGTTCAATGAACACGTGCTGAATTGATCCCAGACACATCCATTCATCCTTATTTATTGACATTGGATTGACATTTTCCTCCTTTAAAGGGAATGTATAATGTTTTGTATTCATTGTCTTACTATTATTAAAATATTCAGGATTAAAAAACAAACATAGGATCTATTTATAAAAAAGGCACTTTGCTAACATTTTATAATTCACACAAACAACAAATAATATCCACAATATTCAGAATATGTGTGTAACCAGGGGCGGACTGACCATTTGGAAACTCGGGCAATGCCCGAGGACCCGGGGTCAGTAAGGGGCCCCATGAGATGCCCCTGGTACCTTTTCCATAGGCTTTTTTGAGTTTGGGCAAGGACACAGGGGCCCCATGATCCCCTATTGCCCGGGGGGCCCCATGAGTTGTCAGTCCGCCCCTGTGTGTAACATTCAATTCTAAAAGAAAAATAGCCTTGAGAACATTCGACCATAAGAGTTGACGAACATTCACCAATAGAGAAAATAGCCAAACACTGTACACTAAGAACATTCAAACAGCAGGAGAAATAATATGAGGGAGCCCTTAGCATAGTGTACAGTCTATTGAGATTCCTATTATACACAGCTAACAGGCGCTCAGGAAATTATATTCCCCCCAAATCTCCTTATAAATTAGTGATAATCCCAAAAAAACAGCTGGAAAACTATATCCCCTGGATAAGCAAAACTAATATTATACAGAAACCAGCATTCCAAACAAACCTCCCTTGGAAACATATGCATAACAGTGCAAAAACAGCAAATAAACAATTCTGTGCAATTACAATATATTCCAGTTGGTCACAGTTTATATCAACAAAACAAACTGAAATTAAACTCTTCCCATCCCTCTTCACCACCAAGCACAATCACACTTACTATCTAATTCCAAAATACCATTTGTAAATACCTCTAAATTTTTACTTTTTTAATTTTAGTTCATGCACAACCAAATCCATAATCTGTCTAAAGACTTCTATCTGATAGTTAGAACATTTGGATGTTGAAAATGTACTTATTCCTAAGAGATACACCCAATTCATTTCCAAAATTACATTTTGAAGTGTTTAGATTTTGTGATGTCCAAAAACTATTTCTGATACTATAACCAATTCTATCTACAAACTAAGGGAATTTCAAGGGGGGCTAAGTTGGCCCTCAGTTTCACAAATCTCTTCATGCCAAATGGGAAAATGCAGATATTTTTGGAAAGAAGTAGAAACATTTAACACTCTGAAGAAAATTTATAGACAATATTGTGATGAAGGAGACAGGGAGAAGCCTTAAAGCATTTTTTAATTTCATTACAACAGTAAGTATGGTATTGCATTTTCCAAGTCTGTTAACACAGGATCTATTATTTTTTAAAATTTAAATATATTTATAAAAGATGGAATAATTTTTACAAAACATATTTTAAGCCCATTGACCACAATGGATATATCTCAGTTACGAGTTGTTACCATCTAACTTGGATAAGGAATATACCAAAGGGGCAGCTTACAAGAATAAAAAGAAATTGTATAAGATTCGAAGACAACCTTGCCCAATCTTATTTATGGGTATTGAGAAGTTTATGACGGTTATAATAATGTAAAGTTGGAGAATTTGAGATATGAAGTTGGCAAAGATTAATTGCATGGTAATAATCGGAGGTTGGAGCAGAGCGAAAGAAAGTACAGGTGGATATTGGTTTTGCTTTGGTCCTGGCTTTCAACAGTCAATATAGGGATGCTGAGAGAATTATTCCTAAAACCCCCAGTCTTTATATCAGAATTCACTTAATCTTAAAAATAAATTGGTTTATAGCTTTCTGCAGATGAGTAATCTGTTTGATTTTAAAGGCTTTTATCTGTGCAGGAAATATAAAGTATGTAGAATAGCGCAAAGACATAAGGCAAGGAAGGTAGAGAACTTGAAAACTAATATTACTGGAAAAGATACCAAATAAAAACATGTATTACCTGTAATTCCTTCTATGTAACATGCTGTAATCCACAATAAGAATCCAAGTTAATTTCACTTTTTTGGTATAGGCATGAATAACTGGTTCCCATCTGGCCATTACTGTACAACTCCCATTATTACCGTGCATGCCCCATTGGATACAGCACATCATCAGTCAGGGTAAAGAGCCAATGATGTTGACTCCTTACCATGTGATCAGCTGTGTCCAATCACATCTGATTACATGTAAACAAATGCCTGTTATTGGCATTTTCTTTCATCAGCGCTGTCACTGTCTGAGGAAAGGAAAGCCGATAATCGTCTTTCTTGTGACAGGGGACATTTACACTGATAATCAGGGTACTGATCATCAGTGCTCTGATGATCAGTGCAGCCCCATCAGTGCCGATCAGTGTCCATCAGTGCAGCATATCAGTGCCCATCAATGCCACCTCATCCGTGGCCATCAGTGGCCACCCGTGCCACCTTATCAGTGTAGCTTCCTCAGTGCCTCTTCATCAGTGCCCATCATTGCAGCTTATCAGTGCCCATCAGTGCCACCTCATCAGTGGCCACCAGTGCCTATCAGTGCCACCACATCACTGCAGCCTCATCAGTGGCCATTAGTGCAACCTCATCAGTGCCAATCAGTGCAGCCTCATCAGGGTCCATTAGTGCAGTCTCATCAGTGCCCATCAGTGCAGTCTATCAGTGCCCATCAGTGAAGAAGAAAAAATTACTTGCAAAATTTTATAACAGAAAGAAGAAAATGGTTTTTTTATAGCCTGTGTTCACAATAGAAATTTTGGATGCTTTTTACATTTTAATAATTTTAATGAAATATGATTAGTTTATTGTAATACGGGGTTTAATATTGATATTGTATGAATATTATATATTATGTGCTCATCCGTTTTTACTTGATATTAGTATGGGAAATAGCTTTTAAGATGAGGGTGAGAAGACAAGGGCGGAAGTGATATATACTGGGGACTTCTTGCATCATCAGCTGTGCATGGTAGCCAATCAGCTTCTAATTGACAGAAAAAAAAATGGAAGCTAATTGGTTTCTATGCAGAGTTGCAGCAGATTTTGCACTCTTAAGTTTTTGTAAATTGAACTCATACAGTTTTTTTTAATTTTGACCTTTGTGAGTTATTTTCCATTTTAAATACATTGATTTGCTTCAATTTACTACACTGTGGAATGGTATTTTGTTTCCCTTTATGCTGGTTGTGGGAACTAATCAGAGGAATGGAGGAGTTATATGTAGCTGAAGAAGAGTGACATCTTGTGGTCATTTGCAGTATCACATCCTGCTTTCTTTGACCCAGTGTTATGGGTCAATAGCTGTTGGTGAAAGTTCATCTATAATTGTGTTTGTGTATAGTGGTGAAGAGGGATGGGAAGATTTTAACTTCAGTTTATGTGTACACTTTTTGATATTAAATAACTGTGAAGAGTGCACTGTTTTGTTCACATTAGGACTATGTTGAAATCAAACAGAACTCTAAATTTGTCAATTTCTCACTTTTATAGATACGTTCCCATAGGTGGTTTGAATGTTATAGAGTGTTTGTTTGAAGTGCTGTTTTTGTAAATTATAATTGAGATTCCTGTGCAAACAAAGTCACTGGGCCCAGCAAGCCTCCAGTGGCAGCGTAAAGTGAAATGTTCGCTAAATATTGCTAAATATGACAGTTTTCTGTTCAGGGCTTCTGGATGTGAGGGATTTGTCTCTTGCCAACATCCTATAAACCAATGACATATTCCAGCCAGGCACATTCAGTTGTCAACTGGGGATTTTAGCAGACAACTGAATGTACACAAAAGGACCAAATATGGCCTTGTCCAGGGACCCAGAGATGTAATTCAGTTGGTGTCAAATGAAGGGTTTGTGTAGTGTTGGTGCATGGTGGGGATTTTTTCAGTGGGTTGGCAAGCATGGCAACTGATATGGATTGCTAGATGATGTCATTGACAATGGGTTTACAATGCATGATTTATTTTAATTAACCTCCTTGGCGGTATTCCCGAGTGTAGCTCGGGGTAACATTTCAGTACCAAAAGCGGTAACCCCGAGCTACACTCGGGAATACCATGCAGCACTGCTCCGGCATGTGTTCTTCACTTACCTTACCCTGCGCTCCCACGATGTGTCCCCTGCAGCGTCCCCGGCCATCTCCTCCGGCCGCTGCCGGCATCCGGCTTCTGTGTCCTGTCCCTGTGACGTCGGGACGTACGGGCGCCGCCGCCGCCGGCGGCGGGAAAATTTAAAAATTTTAAAAAATGTCATTTTTTTTTTTTTTCATTTTACACAGTAAAACATTGCTGTTTCAACCTATTTCACATACATTTTGTCCCGAGTGCTTTGTCCTGCGCCCTGCCTGCATTTTGTCTGTTCTTTCTGCCGGGAAACTGAGAAATGTCCATGGCGTCCAAAAAGTGTCCCTTTAGGTCAAAAGCGGTTTTAGACCGGCTAGAGAACAGCGATAGTAAATCAGAACCACTTGCAGAATTGAGTGATAATGATTCGTGGGGGAAATTCGTCATCAGAAACTGAAAACGATTTTGCGACTGAGCTCAGCAATGTGCGAACTTGGCGCTCTATTTCACATTTCAGTGTTTTTGGTTTGATTATATTATTGAATTAAATATTTTATTATTTTTATATTATTTTTATGATTATTTATTAAATTATAATTTATGATTTCGTGTTTCAAATTTTATCATACCCAGGATGTTTACTAGACTCTTGTTCGGACAGATTTCAGTGAGTTTTTCCTAAAAATTACAGCCTACAATAAAAAAAATACATATTTCCATGCAAAAAAATGGTACCGCTTTCAGCACCAAAAATCTGAAATAATCATACCGCCAGGGAGGTTAAAAGACTTACCCCATACTCATTCACATAAAGGGGCCATATTTGGGGGAGTTATTCTTAAAAGAGGTTTTCGTATTCTGATAAGCTCCTTGACTGCAAACCCCCACAATCATGAAGCAAGGGTTGTGGGGAAGAAGTACTTCTATGGTTTGGGGCGGGATGCTTTTTCCTAGCCAGCCAAGTTGCATGCTCAGATAAGGGACTGCCAAGGGTTTATTTTTTTTTGGGGGGGGGCACACACTTTTTTATCTTGTCTTTTGCATAGGCCTCATCCATGAGATCCTTACCAGACAAGAAGGATCTTGTATGGAATTTAGAGGGGACCCACACCATTTGTATTAAAAAATACCCCTTTCATGGGGTTCCCTGGTATGAATTATGTGAGGGACATAATTCATACCAAACTGTTTACAGTCACCTGTCCTTGGTTGACAGCTAAATGTGATAGAGATGAGTCACTGGTTGCTGAACCTCCCAAATGAATGAATGTACAGCTTAAAAACATTGTACACAGTGCAGAGATCTCATTCTAATTCCCATTTTGGTAGACTGTTCTTAGTCTATAGTGTTATGCTATCTTATTTATTGGTTGAATGTTCTTTAACTCTTATTGTCAAATGTTTTTAAAGGAGATGGATAACCAAAGCTATTTTGGCTGTACTTCTCCTATGGATCACAGGATCACAGGAGTGCAGTTTGTTTCAGCCGATGGCAGGCTAAAGCCCACTGTCACAAAACTGGTCCAGGTCCAGGCTCTGAAAATATCCCAACCATATGGTTGGTATCCACCCAGAAGCCTGGACTAGCACCTGACTGCCATCTACTAAGAGCCTGAGTCAGTCCCTCCCACCCCCTCCACAGCCCAGTGTTCCAGTGAGCACTTGAGAGGCAAAGCAGACAGCCAGAGACTGAGGTCATGACTCTATGCTCAGAAAAAAAGGGGAGAACTGAGTGATCAGTGGTGTTTGATTGTTCAATTCTCCTTGCAGAGCCAATGGGTGACAGATCCAGCATCGGATCGATGCTGCATCCACCTAGGTGAGGTTTTTTTTAAATGTTTTTTAAAGTCTTTGCCTCCCATTTAAGGCTTTTTTTCTCTTAGGATGAAATTTTAGGGAATGCTACATTTGCCCAGGCAACAGAAACTGATATTTCACATACTGTATACAATCTTATGGGTCTTATTCTTGACTTTTGTGAAAATACCAATATATACATAAATCCCATAATTTTTTTCAGTTTTGTGGTCAGATAAATATAATAAACATAGTTAAAAAATTTCACTTTTTCTAAACCCAGTTAGCAAGTAGATTCTAGACTCTTCAACTGTTTGATAGGCTAACGTTAACTGCTTTATCTGCAAATTAAGCTGTTACAAAGTCCAATAGCTGTAGATCCAAAATACAACATAAAAAGAAAAAGGGGGGTGGAGCTAGTAAAAATGTAAATGCAATTGAGATACCACATCCTAAACAATCGATTTACACAAGTCCCTATCCTACAGAAAAGAGTTATAGGAATTTTTAGGTGGAAATCAACCATTAGTATATTTAAAAGTCACAATATTTATTTGTCAATATTTCAAGATAAAACATTGTATGCTGTTCATCATACAAACATCCTAAAAATACATCATTTTTGCATCCTCAATCTCCCAATACGTTGATGTACAGATCATTAAATATTACATATTTCCATAGTAGATCTGTATAGGAAAATCAAACTTCAACACATTTCTTGGGTCAACGTTCGCTTCTTCAGGAATGATAAAGTTGTAAATATCTCAAGAATGGCAATCAGATACTTAATACAAAATACAAGTTAAAAGAACAGGACAGTGTTCCAGTCACATCAAGCTCTCCAGTATATTGACCATGGAGGACTGGCTCTACATGTCAGCCAATCAGGGCGTGAGATCTACCAGGTCAACCTCTCCCATATGTGGATGCAATTTCATCACATCTGATGTTACACCAAGTTGTCAAGCAGCTTTATTAAACACCTCTGCTCTAGTGCATTTCTTTCATTTTTGCACATATGTAAAACACATTATTTTGGGCCATAAAATCACTAACCCCCTTCCCTTGTACATTATATATTTTCTGAAGGCCTTGTAGAAAAAAAAGAGAGTACTTGCAATTTCTATATGTTGTACAATATTTGCGCAACTGTTTACCAAACATATACTAAACAAAATAAATAAAATAAAATGAACTTTAGTGCACATAAAACACAATATAATGCCATTTTCAAGCAAATAATTATCAAACATGTCTTAAAACTGCATGTGCCTGTGATATTGCAAAAATCAATAGTACACAAAACTCTACATAGGCAATCCTTTAAAAGCCTTTACTACTCATCAATTTAGAGTAAACCATGAGCCATGGCTCTCACTCTAACATTCATTGGGATACCTCACATCTGTGGTGCAATCACAGTTTACATACAAAGAGCTGAAGTAGTTAAAGTATTTAAAGTCTTTTAGCTCTAGTTTATTATTGTAAACACAAATCATATTTTGGATGTTTGTTGTCACTTCAAACAAGCTGGTAGCAGGCTTTAGCTGGCTTTCAAGAACTCTAAAGTAATGCTGAAACCCTGCTAAGAAATTGTTTAAAGTGACAGTCAGCATTCCCATGAAGATAAAGGTTGCTTTTAAGGCTTTTAAAGCTGATAACAGTTTCCCAAAGCTTTTCAGCTTTGTAAATGTTTGCTGTATACACTGATTTTTTGTGTGTTCTTAGGCTGGCCATACATGGGTGGATTCTTTTCATTCAAGCGATGGACTGAAAAAAAAAAACTGACTCGATTTCCACATCTACACTTTTGATGAGGATGCGGGAATCCTCCTTGCTGTGTTATTGTATTTCGAGGTATGGACTCCCCCGCTGTCAGAAAACACTGATGAGTGGTACAGCCCATTGGCTGCAAGTGCTGATTGAATGGAAATTTTCCAGCAAGACCATTCATCAGAAGTGGATCGATAGATTGACTTCCCATGAACAGGAATGGCCATAAATGGATCGACATTTGAATTTTAATCCATGCATGGCCAGCTTTAAAGAGAGCATAGAAAATCCAAAACCATAGGGTGCCTTCTAAGGTGAGCTAGAGGCATGCACAGACCTTGTAGGCAGGCAAACATTCAACTAAAGGAGCTCACATGGCAGGTTGACAATACTATAAATTGTGAGTCTTGCAGCTGGTCACCCTGAGAAAAAAGAATTTTCTTAAGTAATTTGCTTAAGAAAACTGTATACCAAACATACTAAAAAATAGATTTTGGTCTTTAAAACACTTCACGAAAGGGTGTGGTGAAGTTGCGAGCTAGGCAGACTCTTTTACAGTGACTAGTACTGTAAAGTTTACACTAAAAGCAAGCTTACAGGAAAAAAGGGCCAAATAAACAATTTTATAACTTTAGTAGCGTTTTGTTGCTCCAGACCGATCATTAGGTTGTGGTAGTTAATTATAGTGGAGAATTCCCCCAGTGTCAGAATGCCTGCCGCAGTCCCGCTATAAGTCGCTGATTGCCGCCATTACAAGGAAAAAATAATCCAGTATCTATACTGCCATTTGTAAACTATAACTTTCACGTAAACCAATTAATTACACCTTTTGGGATTTTTTTTAGCAAAGACATGTAGCAGAATACATTTTGGCGTAAATTTATGATGACATTTTATTTTTTTAATTTTTTTACTGGACATGCTTAATAGCAAAAAGTAAAAAATAATGTTTTTTTCTCAAAATTTACATTCTTTTTTATAGCGCAAAAAAATTTAAGGTAATCAAATACCACCAAAAGAAGCTCAATTTGTGGGGAAAAAAGTACCTAAATTTCATTTGGGTGCAGCGTTGCATGACTGCGCAATTATCACTTAATGTAACGCAGTGCCGTAACGCAAAAAATGGCCTGGTCAGGAAGGGGGGTAAATCCTCAGGAGTTAAGTGGTTAAATAAGTAACTAAGATATACAGAACCATGCCCAACTGTTTGTTTTCGTGTAGATCTCAAAGAAATATTCCTAAATTCCATTATTTTACATTAAACAAATTGGTAATATAACTTAAACGAAAAAATTTAAACATGTGTACTACTGATAGCTACAGCTAGAATCTATGGGGTTGACTTACTAAAAGCAAATAGGCTGTGCACTTTGCAAAGTGCAGTTTGCAAACAAAAATGCTGTTTTTTGAATTTTCCTAGCACATGATTGGGTATTCTTTGCAAAGTGAAGCTTTACCTCATTTACTAAGCTCTGGAGCAACTGCAGTTGCAGAGTGCAAAGTGCACAATCTATTTGCCTTTAGTAAATCAACCCCTGTGTAACAAGATGAGCATTTTTAAATCTAAATCAGCAATTTCCAAAAATTTCAGGCACATTATTTTTATCAAAACAATATTCCATCATTAGAATAAAAAGAAATGATTGCGTAAGAAATTTTTAAGGGATGTGATGGTGAATATTAATACTATAATTTGCTTCATAGCCTATGTTTACCTGCAAAAAAAAAAGCACAAGGGGAATTACTTACCTTCAGTGTGACTTGTCCTTTGTGCTTCTGTCAGTCCAGTTCAGTAGAAATTTTCTGTCCTGTGATGCCCGACTTCTACCTTTATAATCTTCCAGTGTAGTGGGGGTTAATAGACCTGAGGAGCTGTCAGAGGCTCTCATCAAGAGTGCCTGACTATGTCTGCTCTTTCTGCACAGTTCCTCCATTCATATAAGTTGTAACCTCTTTCTATGAAGGAAATGTGATCTATGAATGGAGGATGGGTGGATGATTGAAAGGTCTGCCTCCTCCACTCATAGCTCCTGTTTCATTCATAGCAGCTAGAAGGGTGGGAAGGGTGGGAAGAGTAGGGCTCTCTTGATGAGTCTGTGATAGCTCCTCAGGTGGGGTGGGGCACCATAGAAGGATAATTGCTACTAAACTAGAAGCCAGAAGCACTAGGGACAATCACACTGAAGGTACAGTTGTGCTCAAAAGTTTACATACCCTGGCAGAATTTGTGAAATTTTGGCATTGATATTGAAAATATAACTGATCATGCCAAATAATGCTCTTTTATTGAAGGATGATGATCATATGAAGCCATTTATTATCAAATAGTTGTTTGGCTCCCTTTTAAATCATAATGATAACAGAAATCACCCAAATGGCCCTGATCAAAAGTTTACATACCCTGGAATGTTTGGCCTTGGTACAGACACACAAGGTGACACACACGGGTTAAAATGCCAATTAGAGGTTAATGTCCACATCTCTGGCTTTTTAAATTGCAATTAGTGTCAGTGTATAAATAGTCAATGAGTTTGTTAGCTCTTACATGGAAGCACTGATTAGGCTAGATATGGAGCCATGGGGATCAGAAAAGAACAGTCAAAAGTCCTGCGTAACAAAGTAATGGAACTTTATAAAGATGGAAAAGGACATAAAAAGATGTCTAAAGCTTTGAATATGCCAATCAGTACTGTTAAATCACCTATTAAGAAGTGGAAAGTTCGGGGATCTCTTGATACCAAGCTAAGGTCAGGTAGACCAAGAAAGATTGCAGCCTTAACTGACAGAAGAACTGTCCGGGATTCAAAGAAAAACCCACAGGCAACCTCAAAAGAAATACAGGCTGCTCTGGAAAAAGATGGTGTGGTTGTTTTTAAGGAGTACAATACGGTTACACTTGAACAAAAATGAGCTGTTTGGTCGAGGTGCCAGAAAGAAGCTTTTACTACACCAATGCCACAAAAAAGCCCGGATACAATATGCCTGACAACACCTTGACATGCCTAACCAGGCCTTTTTAATAGGAAAACCTAAAAAAATAACGTTAAAATTGTCATGTACCTGGTACCTGTCCTGTTCCTTTGGGCATATGGCAGATGGTACCAAGGGACAGGAGGAACATGTATGGTGGAAATGTTGATTGCAGAATTTCGGACTGGAAATGATGACCAGGAAGATCCAATGCAGGTTCAGGATGATCCCAACAGGCAGGCAGCAGGAATACACATAGATAACTATAGCTGGTTCTAGAAGAGTCCAGCGCAGGCACTATGTGTTTGCATGGAACAGAATCAGAGAGAGTAGCAAAGTTACAGAGAAAACCACAATACAAAATAGAGGGTATTACCTGACAGGCAATAGCCACAAATAATGACCAGTAGATGATCAGTATGTAAGCATCTTGGTTATGTTGCAATATAAGAGGGAGAAACAAGGCAGATTTTATCTTGAATAAACAAGCATTTAAACAGTCAATTATTTCAGAGACAATATCCACAAATACTACATAGTGGTTGTACAGTATGTAAGCAGCTTGGGAGGGCCACAAAATAAGAGATGAGCAGGTTTTATCCTAAGATAAAATTTAGAGTGTATTATTTCAGAGAAAATAACCAAAAACATTGTAATATGGATGGAAAGAATGTAAGCAGCTTGGTAGGACTGCAATGCAAAATGGAGAGATGAGGCAAGTTTTATCCTGAAATAAAATATAAAGTGCATTCATTTAGAGGTAATGGCTACATATATTAGTGGCTGGACAGTCAGTTAGCCACTTCTTTAGGATGCAATGTAAGAGGGAGAGACAAATCAGGTTTTATACTGAAATAATAATTATCACAATTACTACACATATTGTCCAGTGGCAGGACAGTATGTAAGCAGCTTGGTAAGCCTGCAGTGTAAGATGGAGAGATAAGGCAGGTTTTATCTTGAAATTAACATTAGATTGTATTATTTCAGAGACAATAGCCACTCATGCTGTACAGTGACTTGATACAATGAAAGCAGCTTGGTAAGGTCACTATGTAAAAGGGAGCGATAACTCAAATGAAAAAAAATATATTGTATTATCTGAGACATTAGCCACAAACATTTTATTGTGTTAGAGCAAAGGTTTAGAGTCTGCAGAAAACATTATAAATTTGCTGGAGCACTGAAATAGGCTGCAAACATGGAATCACAAAGCATGGTTTACTCTTAAGCAACCATTAGAAATTTGGAAGCAGAGGTGACCTTTAAAGTGTCAGAGCACTGGAATAGGCTCCAAACTTTGGGGCACAATACAGGATTTACCCTGCTGCAACCATTAGAAATTTAGCAGCTGAGGAGAAGCTGCAGAAACATTTTGTATGGCATCTTTACTATGTTGAAGCACTCGAATAAGCCAAAATCTTCAAGGGGCAATGTAGGATTTACTCAGCTGCACGCATTAGAAAGTAAGCAGATGAAGCCCAGCTGCAAAACATTGTGTGACAGTGATATAGTGCTAGAGAACAGATATGTGTAGAAGAGGTAGAAGGAGCTAGTGATGGTGGCAGGTTTCTTTTTTTTGGGGGGTAGGCAGATGACACTTAAATTTTATTCTATGGTAACAGCAGTAGGGTTTTGTACTAATCCTGGATTGGGTCATTATAATGACAGTTAGCCAGGTAGTTTCAGAAATGCCAGTTCATACTGTGCAAGCTCCAGTCAGTGGTCTAGCCTAGACATCCAATAGTCCATAGTATTCTCACTTCTAAGAGTGTCTGCGTCAGGCGCTGCAGACAATGAGAACTATATTGTCTTCAATAAAATCTCCAAATTCACATACAATTCCTGGGATTGGGGAAGGTAAAGTAGAAGTCTTTCAAGACTGCTCCAATTCCTTCTCCTTCACGCTACCATCACTCCAACACTCCTCCTCCTCCTCATATTCTTCCTTTGCCTCCTACTGCTTGTGCCTCACAGGGATAGAGGCAATAGGCAAAAAAAACTCCTGGTATTAAGACTGCAGCAAGTCTTTCCCTTCCTCCTTCTGAAGTGCCTCCAGTGCACACTCTATCAGTCCATGAAAGGTCTGCGCAATAAAGCTCGTGAGAGTGACTGTATGGTATCATCGTTGTGGCTCATTGTTCTGGTCACCTTTTCAAAAATTGCCTGGATTCTGCATTTGTCCTGAATGATGAGCCACAGACACAGTAAAAATAATCTTAACTCCCCCCTCCCCCAGAGGGACCATTATCTTACAGGTAATCACTGATGGCACTTCTTTAAAATGCCCCAATGTACACTGACTTTTATAGTGAGTAGGATAACAAAGCCTCTCTTATTAGCCTTTCTAAACTAAGCTGACCTAAGATTAAAGGCCAGGAAGTGGATTGTGGGTAGTTGGTTATTACTGTGGCAAAATCACACATTCGTTTGGTGGGTCTCCGACCCATTAATGGGCAGGGTTCTCCTCGAAAACCATGTTAGACCTGCACCCAAACATCATCTCTAAACTAATCAAATGCAAGCATTGTGTGATAAGCGCATGGTTTGTGATGATATATATTCTCACGGTTTTTTGCTGTTTTAGGAAGAAAGGGGAAACTCCATTCTAAATGGTTTATAAATGAATAATATTTAACTACATAGCAGTTGCTGCATATAAAACAATTAAATTGAAGCATGAGGCATACGGTATATCTTAATTAACTGCAAAAAGAAAGCATTTCTCTTTGAAATGTGTCACAGGCTGTATACAAGGTCCATGCCAAATTACTGACAAAGTGATGTGTTTTTTTATCAGCCTAGAAAATGACTATTTTATCCAGTTGTTCGGTATCATAAGGCCATTTAACGCATCAAAGACATTCATGGCATTTCTATTTAATGGCTGTCCACCCATCAGTGGAAGGTGCAGCTTAAAGCTGTGCAGCTTTGTATCATCTAAAGACATTTCTGACACCTGGGAAAAATTAGACTAGGAATAGAAAAATGTGTTCACCTAATTATGACAATCCCTGGTGCAGGCCATGACAGATTTAAAAAAAAAAAAAGTCATTTTGATGTTATGCTGAGGGCTTGTTTTATTACTTTACAGCTACAGAGATGAGCTGTGTTGATACCTTATTTACATTTGAGCAAGGAAACATTGCCTCCCTTTTCTTGTTTCCCTTTTTAGATTTGTCACAGACCTTATTAAACAGATCAATTTAAAATAATATTCATACCAGTAAAGTTCACATTTAAAATGACTCATGAACAGTGCTGTGAAAATATATCTGGCTAATAGAAGCTAAATACCCAATTATGTGAAGAGAAATAAAGAAAAAACAAAAAGATGTACCTTGTACATAGCTTGATAATTGAAGTGAGCAAGACCTCACATTGACTAATAAACTTAGGTAGTAAAGTACGTAGCACCCAAATCTCCTGGTCTTATTAAATATGTATTAAGCATTAACAAAAGTGTATAACACACCAAACTTTGCTATGCAGTTGATTTACTAAAAATGCAGAGTTCAAAATCTGGAGTAGCTGTGCATGGTAGCCAATCAGCTTCTAACTTGTTCAATTAAACTTTGACAAAAAACCTGGAAGCTGATTGGTTTCTGTGCAGAGCTGCACCAGATTTTGCACTCTCCAGTTTTAGTAAATCAATCCCTATATCTGGAAAAACATAGTCATTAAAAAACAGTGCAATAAATTAGTGTCGTCAATGTCCAAAGTGCAGAAAGAGAAGGTTATATATATTCCCCCAACGTGCACATGTGAGAGAAGACAAAGCATTCAATCTTGATCTCACCATATCTCTTTATAGCAGTGTTTGCCAATTTGCCAAAATCATGAAGTGCATCCATGAAATTCACACCCCATTAGAATGCAACTCACCCTTAATATAGGACATTTAAGTCATTTAAGTCGCACACGATGATGTATAGCATCCTATAAATGTGCTTCGCTCAAGGAGACACCACATTCACCAGATATATGGGAAATTCACTAGTGCATACAGTGGTAGCATTGAACAAAGTGTGGTCAGACATACTTTGATCCAGGGTACATGTATTTATGTGTTCAGGCTCCACCCTAAGCATTACAACATCAAAACCTTGTCAAGTGCTCTTTCACTGACATACTCCCTTCTAGGAAGGTGTTCTGTACTATATGCTTGTACTGCTGCAAAACCGTCACTGGGTGCTGGAAAGGTCACTGATAAGACAAACAGGTTTGAGGTATCGTGAAAGTTAACAAATAAACATTTTTTACTCCTTTTATAAACCAACCTTTTTTTCTTCCTTTCCACCTTCCTTCACTTATATACTGTATTTATGTAATTTCCACCACTATATAAATAAAGCCTCAGTTGAAAAACCATGGAACCATTGTTGTTTCTATGTCCTCACCTTGGCATTGAAAATAAAAATAAATGCAATCTGGGATATGAAAAAGAAGTTGCCCCATCACACTTTTAGCAGCAGAGATTGCACTTAACCATTTCCATACAGGGCACTTTTACCCCATTCCTGCCCAGGCCATTTTTCAGGTTTCAGCGCTCTCACACTTTGAATGACAATTGCGCGGTCATACAACATTGTACCCAAACTAAAATGTTATCATTTTCTTCACACAACTAGAGCTTTCTTTTGGTGGTATTTAATCACCGCTGGGGTTTTTATTTTTTGCTAAATTAACAAAAAAAAGACAGAAACATTTGAAAAAAGAAAAACATGTTTTTCTTTGTTTCTGTTATAAAAGTTTGCAAATGAATAATTGTTCTTCATAAATTTAGGCCAAGATGTATCTGCTACATGTCTTTGGTGAAAATAACCCAAATTAGGATGTATTTTTTAGTTTGTAGGAAAGTTATAGAGTTCACAAACTATGGTATAGATCTGAAAATTGATCAATCCTGAAGTACTGACAGCCAATCTAATTTCTTGAGGTCCAAGAATGTCAGAACAGTACAGATATCCCCAAATGACCCCTTTTTGCAAAGTAGACAGTCCGACGTACTTTATAAGAGGCATGGCGAGTTTTTTGAAGTTGTATTTTTTTGTCATAATTTTTCGGAAAATGAAAAAATAAAAAAAAATATTTTCACTATTTTTTTTAAAATACTGTCACCAGTGCAGTACAGCGTCATCATATAACTGGCATGGCGGTGATCAGGGACACTGACTGGTGACAGTATGAAAAAAAATATATATATTTTTTTAATTTTTTTAATTATTTTTAATTTGTTTTTACATTTTTTTACATTTTTAAAGATTTTTTTTTCATATTTCCCTATGTCCAAAGTAGTACAATGTTACCATAGTAACGTTGTACTACTTTGGGGAAGTGATCAGTATTTGTTTTTTTTTACACAATTTGCTTATAGCAAAGAATTACTTTGCTATAAGACAGCATTTACCTGAATGACATCGATTCATTCGGCTTTTTTTTTTTTTTTTTTGTGCTTAGCTGTGGTTTGGCCACAGCTAAGCACATGACATGTGCATGAGCCATCCATTTTATACAAATGTCATGTGACCTGCTGTGATTGGTCACAGCAGGTCACATGGTACCGGCAACGGGGCCGGTACTCAGATCTGTCATCGGCCGTGTCCGAGGTACATGGCCGGTGACAGATCAAGCTGCTGCGCGGCTCTGCAAGCACAAAAGCTGTGCATGCCTGTGTGTACGCCATATGGCGTCCACCCGGAAATCTACAGCATTTTGCCGGCTGCCAAACGGCTATTTGCCGGGCGGCTATTGGTTAAAATCTTCCTGAAGCTCACATTATTGTGCTCACCCTTTGTGTTTTGGAGTATTGTAAGTGCATTTGAGGTCTTGCCAGGCCATATTCATCTGATCCAGTATAGTGTATAAAATCACCACAACAAAAATAAGCGAGAGCTCAAAGGTACATGCAGCTGGCACAAAAGGTGACTGTTTAAACAAGTAAACAAACAAAAATGTGCAGACTCATAGGCACATAGGCCCTGCCCAACGAGTTTCATGCACATGGACATATTCAGTAGACAAGCCTATCAGTGTGCATGAAACACATTGGCCTGGGCCTATGTGCTACTGTCATGCTGCTGCTTCTGGTTTCTGGGACTGCAATCATCTTAGTTAGTCCAGACGAGTCTTTGTATATTTTATGCTGCTGAGGTTTTATGCCATTGATGTTTTTATTGGATCCCTGTTTTGGATTTTTATACGGTCCCTTTTGATAATAAATACTACACTATATAGAGTATTTCTGGGCTCCTTGTGCTGAGCTTCTTTTTATACAGTTCCCCCTTGGATTGAAGTGTCCCAGGATGGAGATTGTGTAAACCTCTGTGGATCACCCTGGCGGATTACTGATATTATACACTGATATTTATTAGTCATCTGGTGAGTGCATAAAAGGTGGAGGCTAAACAGCACGTTTTTTTATTTCCTACACAGTGGATAATCTCAATTCTGTTACTGAAAGCCACTAAGCTTACCCCCTTTGACATGAGCATTTCATTTTTCTTATCTGTTGTACATCAGTTTTTATTTCAGTTTTTACATTTCTTTTTACATCAGTTTTTCACATCCACTACCAATGCAAAAAATGGATGCAAAAACAGACCGTTTGTCCATTTACATTTGTTTTTCGTCTATTCCATTTTTTAATGGAACAAAAATGCAGACTTGTTCCGTTTAAAAAAAGACTTGAACAGAAGTGGACAAAAAAACGGATGTAAATGGACAGCATCCATTTTTCATCTGTTTACCTATAGGAATGCAATGCTGTCTATTTTTCATCCATCAACAGATGGATGAAAAACAGACGGAGTTCCGGTGTGAAAGGGACCTTACACTATTGATTTTATGGAGTACTGTGGATCATATAGCTTATGCTATATGCTGAGAGTCATAAGCCATGTGGTGACTGTATAATAGGTAGAGGACAAGTAAGACAAGTAACGTCTTTTTTCATCTCCTGCATAGTGGGTTGTTTCAATTCTACTCACTAAGTTTATACTGTTGGTTGGACTTTTTTCTTTTCACTAACTTTTTAACTTTATTATCATATTTGGTACACCTTATTATTTTATATTTAGTATGAGTGCTACATTTTTCTCTTTGTATAAAATCACCAGCTCTCCAAATTCATTGTTTCAAAACTTTATTGTCAAACGATTGTATCACAAGACCTATGACATTGCTTCAGGTCCCCACACGGTCCCTTTCTCAAGTGATTAACACACTGCATGGTCACAAAATCTATGCTAAGGTTGATTAGGTTGCAGGCTAAAGGTAGTGCAGCTTACACATGGACTATTTTCAGTCTGAATCAGGTCACTTTGGAATCAATAAAGTTGATTTAAACAAAACATATTATATAGCTAGATGCCTTTCAGACTGGTTGCATAAGGTGATTGTAGCTGTATTAGTGCATTTGCAACAGGAACTATTGGGTACTGTCCGTGATACTTTTTTATTTGCACTAACGTACAATTTTGAGGACAAGCTTTCGAGGAATGTCCCCTTCTTCAGGTCTAAGCAGTACTGCTTAGACCTGAAGAAGGGGACATTCCCTGAAAGCTTGTCCTCAAATTGTATGTTAGTGCAAATAAAAAAAGTATCAAGGACAGTACTCAATTGTTCCAGACTGGTTACAGAAATAGGATGTGGTATCCAAAAAATGCATTTATGTGACCATTGAGAAACCCATCAGGGATCTTGGTCTACTTGAATGTTAGAGAAAAAGCAATGTGATTTTTAGGCCCTGTTCACACTAGTACGATTTCAGATGCAACTTGAGCCACACAGAATCACATGACAAAGGAAATCACATTGTTTTTAATGTGCCCATTCACATCAATGCAGCTTAGCATGGCTTGATTTTGGAAAAGATTCTTGTAGTTCTTTGGTGTGATTCCAGAGTGATTTTGGCTCAATGGAATATGCAAACCAAATCTAAGTTGCCTCCAAGTTGCACTTTACCATCGCACTAAAAATTAGATCAAAATTAGATAGCAGCAGTGTGAACCTTGCCTTAATGGACTTCGTTAGGTTTGTACAAAGAAAAGTAGATTTTTTATTTGATAGGGAAAATGTATAATAGGTTGACTGTCTTGTGAGATGCTCTGCATTACACATGTATATGAAACTTGGACACATACATTTGCTCGCATTTGCCCTTGCAGTGAACAGATGTTATTAAAAAATGTTTCTGCGGATATAAGCAAATAAAGACTGTCTTCCCTTGTAGTGTGAATCTAGTATGAATATGCAGTGAATAGGGACAATCTAGTACTGCAGGTTTCCACATGAATTCATTGAGTAGGCTTAAGTCACTAAGTTTATTGCATTTTTTTGCTTTTCAGAGTCCATCACGTAGCATAGTTTTATTACCCGTTGACACCTTGTTTTTAAACTTTTTGGGTGTCTTAGATGAATATGTGTATTTAAATGGACATTTAGTAGAAAACAGACAAATAAAGAGACCCTGTTGCTAGAGTATTTATTGCAGCAAAATTCTTCCTATAAGGTTATGGGGGAGATTTACGAAAACTAGATAGTGCAAAATTTGGTGCAGCTCTGTATAGAAACCAATCAGCTTCCAGGTTTTATTGCCCAAGCTTAATTGAACAAGCTGAAGTTAGAAGCTGATTGGCTACCAAGCACAGCTGCACCAGGCTCTGAGTGCTCCAGTTTTAGAAAATCTCCCCCTATATGGGCATTTAACATAATTTATGAATATTATTTACCTGTAAAAATCTCCCTTTGTTAGTGCTTAGACTGCTACATAAAAGGTCTTGTATTAAGTGAATGTAGGGGCAGAAAAGCAAGGGTATACAGCTTGTGGCCTTGAACAATCATTTCTACTCAGGATGTTGCTTTCTGCGTGCTAAACAAAATGAACTGTAAGGCTTTGGATACCTTTTATTTTAATGCACCAAGAATATATTTACCTGATTTAAAGCTGATCTTCAGGATTCCCGTAATTTGGTTCAAACAGACTTTTTAACCCTTTTGCTGCCAGGGACATTGTACAGGCCTGACAGCAGGGTGTTTTACACACAATCCTGGTGGCTTCATTGTGTGTAAATCCTATAAGTTGACTTTTGGCTGCCAGATGCAAGCAGTCTGGTGCCTGTGCAGGCATCAGATTTCCTGCACACATCCCTGGTAATGGCCACCCCCCCCGCCATGTGTGCTGGGCTCCACTTGCCCAGGATTGACATAGAGGGTAGGGAGCTCAGTGGACATGCATCCACTCCTTCTTGTTGGTGACCCAGAAGCGACATGTAAAACAACACTTCTCGGTCCCCCTGTCAGTGTCCCTGGCCAGCATAGCCAGGAAAGAATCCAATGCAGTGCGATCTGTACTGCATTAGATTCAGTAGCGCAAAGGGAGACATGCAGGGTCTTCTAGACCCTGGATGTCTCGTTAAAGAGAACCTGTCACCACAAAAATCATCATTTAGGGTAATTTTGGTCCCCTATGTGATGAAAAATAAGTTAAGTAAAAAAAAATTAGATTGTAAAAAATTAAAGTTACACCCAAGATCTGGGAGCTAAATGGTCAAAGTCACTGGAAAATAAGATCAGCTTCAAACTAAAAGTTCAGTTGAATATTAAAGCCTAACTATAACTAACAATTTTAACCAGTTACAGCAACAAATTTTAAGCCACATGAATAAAATTTGACCACAGTGCGGCACCCCCACAGTGATACATGGTTTACTCCAATCCTGAAACTAAAATTTTGCTTAAAAGATTGGCATAGTACAGGTGGAGAAATAATGGATCTATCGGCAGGGTCAATATCTAACACAACTATGGTATGAGGGATTTTGAAAATCAAAAAATTGATTAATTCTAGTGTCAGACTGCATCATAAATGTAATTTATTATATTTCCATAGTTATACTTTTGATAAGAAATTATATAATTGCTGCTTTTCAAGACATTATTTAACAGCAACCTCAGCAGCCAGTCTAGCAGTTATTTTCAGCCTCATGTCATTTTCTCATGCAAGCTCAGTTTGGTTCATACCAATTTAAAGTGAAAAAAAAACCCCCATAAACGTATTTTCAAATACAAGAATTCAACGTGTTCTCTGTTTCCTTGGGATCAATCGCAGTTACATTGCAGTGACCATACAAAAGTATCTCTGTAAACTGGCAATACAACAGGGCCATGTCAGATGTTACATTGGTACACAACTGTTTGTTAATTCCACTGTGTACCTCCTAACATATGAATCTATGCGCCATCTTGGTTGGCATTTTCAATAATTAGCTTTGCCAATGAAAACGCCTAAGTCTTTCTTCAATAAACAACTTCCAGTTTCAGTTTAGTTCATGTTCAGAATGAGAAATCACTTTGAAACTGAGAAAGGATTGAGGTTGCCATGGAAACTAGAAAATCTCTTGCTAAGTGGTTTGTCAGAAAAGCCTATTATATTTTGATAAGAACAGTTCAGAATCATCACTGTATAATGAATATATTTACGAATACTAGTTAAGAATATGAAATATTTACATGAAATGCAGTAAAGAATATGAAGACCGAGTGCACATGTATGTTATTATGCAATGTGTGCTTTGAGCACTAGGATAATATTTTGTACAGCAGTTGTCTATGCACACGTCTAAGGGATATCAACAGGAAAGTTTAAAGACAACATTCAATTGAAATAAACAACTTACATATAACATTTCTGATGTCCTATTTTACACTATAAATATATCATTTCAGAAGTATAGACTGTGGGTCTAATTGTAATGTTTATTAGTTTTGATTTATTTACTCAGAACACTAATACTATATATATATATATATATATATATATATATGAAACATGTTTACAGTAACAAAACACAGGAACACATGACATTATCTGTGCAGCTTGTATATATTTAATTTGAAAAATTCTAATGCCAGGATATTTGGGAGTATTATTTACAGCTACCTGGAATTTTTCTATTGCAGGCTAGCAGATAAAACATTAACATCTTAAGGATTTTTGTGGACCACAATGCAATTTTTCCTTTGCTCTTGCTGTTTAAATGGTCACAATATTGAAACAACTGTTATTTAAAATCAGATGTAATTTTTATAATTATTATTATAATAACAGTCATTAAAGTGAAGTAATGGGCTTCTGAGGAACTAGAGGAAATTCACTATGTGCATGGCCCTGACCACCCAATATCCATTGACTTCAAAATTGAAGGAGCGGGGCAGAAATTTTTTGGTCAAACAGCAGGGCTTTTTTCTCAGAGAATAGGGGTAGGAACCCCCCTCTCTGAGTCCCCCCTTGTCTTTGCCCCCTACCCTACTCTGAGCACAGTCCCTTGGTTCCACCCTCTTCCCAGTCCCACCCCTTATAGAGAATATAGAACCAAGTATCAATTTGTGGTGCTAAATAACTTGCATGCATAACAAGAAAAGCAGTAAAATAGATCCCCTGCAGCCAGCAACAATGGATTCCCCAGCAACAATAGATCCCACCCAGCAACTATAGATCCCACACATAGCAATTGACTCCCCAAGCAACAATGAACCCCACCTCTGCATCAATAGTTCCCCCCAACAATAGACCCCACTTCAGCAACAATAGATCCCCTGAAGCAAGAACAGTCCCCACACCAGCAATAGATCCCCCACACAACAATAATGAACCACCCACAACAAAACTTCACCCCCAGTGACAACATATCTATCCCAGCATAATTAGACCCCCCCCCAGTAGCAACAACAGATCTCCCAGCAGCCAGAAACCCCTCCCTGAACAGTAGATTCCTACCAGCAACATAAGACAACCCAGCAACAATAGATGCCCCAGCAGCCAGTTTCAATAGATTCTCCAGCACACCCCACACCGCTTTCTATTACATATGTTCAGTGCTAGATGTGCCAGAACTGCGTTCCCTAGTGTTTCAGCTGAAAAGCCCTGTCAAACAGCATCTACATCCAATCAGATGAAGCCATTGTTCTGGTATTCTGACAGCTGCAGCTGTCAGAATACAATAGCCGCAGTGGAAGATTCTTCTGTCCATGCTGTGTTAAGTGAATGTGGAGCCTGTTAGATTTTTTCACTTAATTCAGTTCAACATATAATTTTAGGTGACAAAGTGAGAGGCCACAGCAGAACCAAACATCAGTATTTACATGATTGTGTTATTTAAGTCCAGGAAATGGATGCGGCCCTTGGAAAGTGCAGGTGGTGCTATCTATCCACATATACAGACATTGATGGGGTATTGCAATATCTAATAAGTAATATATACCTATAACACTATGTTTATCATTTGTGAACTTCATCTGAAAAAAACAATTTATGCTAGGTCTACTTTATTTGTAAAAGAAAAATTGTTAATGTTGGAACAAGAGCTGCCATTGCTGGAACTCTGATTAGACTTGGATGATTGTGTTCTATATCTAATACTTCCTTTGAAATCTACTGTTTTTATATGTTATTATGGTTATCTTTCTACCTTTTTGTGATAAATTATGACTTGAAAAATACATAACTCAAAAATTGATGAGGCTAGGATAGAGAAAAATGTGGTGACTCTTGTCTAAATCTGCCAAATACCCAAACAAGGAAAAATAAAACTGTAAGTTACCATAGGAGAGTTGGGGTCATAGTATATTGGAAAACTAGAAGCTTTTGACAGCACTGTAGGGAACTGGCCCATTTATACAGAATAGCTAGAACAGTATTTGGAAGTAAATGTTAAACCCCAAGAGAAACATGTGGCAGCATTACGAGTGTAGTGGGTGGAAAAATATACAGCCTATTGCACAGCTTAACAACACTGAAGAAACGATCTTTAAGGAAACAGTAAAGACAGGTATTTAGTTTAATGCTGGAGTTGCTTTATAAAACAAAGGAAACAACTGTGTTATTTTCATTGTACTAAGCACTGTGTACATGAAAGTAACAGCTGCTCCACTAAGCTTGTAACAAGTTCAGTGTTAATCTCAGCCTTAATGTTAACATGCTGATAAATTTAAAAGTAATAGTAATCTAATGATCAAGAGGGTTCCTTCATGCCAAAAAATGAATAGATCCAGAAATACATGCAGCTGAGGTTATGTGCAAATCCCAACTTTTCCTGTAATAGTCTAGCCTTCCCAGCAACCAGGCCACCCTTTCTGAAGTATGCAGTGGAGGAACTGCAGCCATAGCATCCAGGGAGTATGTGGGGTCTTCTTATTCCTGGAAGAAATAAGGAGCAGTAAGCACCCCTGCCGTTGCCTATGCTGCCCAGCCCCATCCAGACCATTATCAGTGCACTGGGGCAGCTCAACCGCATGTAGCTGTCATTGTGAACAGAGTCAGTAGAGGAAGTCCTCTACTACTCACTTTCTTTGAAGTCCTGGCAGATGACATCATCTTATTCAATGACACCACCGTACTGTGTAGGCCATTTTGTTTGTTTCCTATTCTACACCAAGTCATTATGTATGCCATGTTGTATGTTTCCCATTCTACATTGCTTCATTCTTTATGCCTTTCTGTAAACTCCCTGTTTCATAAAGCCTCATTCCATATGTCATTCTGTAAATTTCCCATTCTGCACTACCTTATTTTGTATGCCATGCTTCACATTCCCTATACCAGTGTTTCTCAATCTTTTTTCAGTCAAGGCACCCTTTAAAATTATGGACATTCCCGAGGCACCCTTTAAAATTATGGACAGTCTTGAGGCACCTCATTCTAAAATGGGGTGCCTCAAGACTGTCCATAATTTTAAAAGGGCACCCCATCTAAAATGTGAAAAAAATATTCTAATAGATTCATATAACACAGCAAGATCCATATATGTAGGACACCCAACATTAGAGGTGATTTATTCTTCCAAAGCAAATATATGTTTGCACACTGGTACTGAGTAGTATTCCAATGTTTCTCTTCTCCCTCAGTTTTTCTCCATCACTGAGTTAATGTGACCCCAGCACTGATGGAGAGGGGCAGGGGAGGGTCAAACTAGGATGCTGTGCAGGCAGCTGACATCCTCCTTATCAACTGATGATGTCATTGGTTGTCAGGACGCCGGTAGCTAGAAGGTTGTAATGGTGGCTTTGTGTAAGTAAATGGCAGGCTTGTTCCACCTGCTGGCTTGTATACAAGTTTTGGACAATTTTGCCAAGGCACCCCTGATGGAAACTCGAGGCACCCCAGGGTGCCTGGGCACCCTGCTTGAGTAAGGATGCCCTATACCATGTTGGCTCATTTTATAAAAAAAGTTGTACATGTTATATTCCACACTGCCTCATTTGGTACACTATTCTTTATACCGTCCCACTATGCATTCTCTATTTCAAACTACCAAATTCTGAACCCTGTGCTGTGCATTTATATCTGACACTGAATCATTCGGAACAATGAGCTGTACTTTTTTTATTCTACAGTGCTCCATTCTATAGTCTGTGCTGTACATTTTATGTTTCATGCTGACCCATTCTGCACACTGTGCTGTACAATTTATATTCCACACCTTTCCATTAAGTATGCGGTGCTGTACATTCACTATTCCCCAATGACTCAATCTGTATGCTGTGCTTTACATTTCTCATTCCACACCACCTCAATCAGTATTCTGTGTTGTTCATTTTATATTTCGAATCACCTTAGTCTTTACAGTGTGCCACACATCCCGTTTCACACAGCCTCATTCTGCATGTTGAGTGTATATTTTATGGTACATTCTAAAAAACTGTGCTGCACCTGATCCCGATGGCATGACACAATTCTCCCTCTTGTACTGGTGTTAGAAGGACTACAAATCAAGTAAATTAAACTTAATTTTTTAGTTTTACGGACACCAATGCTAGGGATAGCGTCTTTAAAGCGACACTGTCACTAGCTTCTCATCAGAACTCTAAGACCACTTTGTTAAAAAAAGAAGATAAATATCTTCCTGGTAGGCCTAACACTTTGCTGTATTACAGTTCTCCAGCCACCATCACAAACATTTCCAGGTGTGTCCAATACAGGATTCCTCTCTGTATGCTGGTTTCTCCTGCTACAGGACACAGTATTGCTGTAGGGATCAGCAGGAGGAATCACAACATGCAGAAAAGGACAGGGTACTAGACACACCCTGAAGTATTGGATACAAGCAGCAGCTCCAGATCTGCAATACAGTGAAGTTTTAGGCCACTGGCTGCTAGAAAGTTATTTATCTATCTCTTTTAAAGACTGGTCTTAGTGCCATTATGTTAAAGTGGTATTAATCCCCCTAAAATGTAATGTATTACAGCGTACCAGTCCTTAAATGTGGTAGCTTGTATTTATTTTCTTTTTTAGGCTTTTTTCCTTTATTTACACATTGTCAGTAACACACTTCCTGCCTTATGGGGTGTCTCACATCCTGTATGGGCAAGCAGATATACTGACAGGTCTGCAGGAGACCTGCATGGCACCAGCAATCTGCTGATTTCTTGTGCAATGTTTTACAGGATACTGCAGGGGTGTCAAACTGGCGGCCCTCCAGCTGTTGCAAAACTACAAGTCCCATCATGCTTCTACCTTTGGGAGTCATGCTTGTAACTGTCAATCTTGCATTGGCTCATGTGACTTTGACACCCATGGGCTACTGCAACAAAAAATAATAAATGCAAAAAAAAAAGTGTATTTATTATTTTTTGTCAAAAGGTGTACTTATCCTTTAAATACACCAAGGGGGTGAATAAGGTTCATGAGGGCAGTATTTTAAAGATGATGCCAAAATCAAGAACTTGAGGACATGACTTCAAACTAGCAGGAGCAATCTTCAAAACTAATCTTAGAAAGTATTATGTTACCTAAAGTAGTTGATACTTGGAATAGACTTCCATCAGAGTAAAAGTCAGTCAACAGTAAGTGGACTCAAACATGCTTGGGACAAACATAGATCTATACTCAGACAAAAAAATACAAAACATAAATAAAAAAAGAGCCAGACTTGATGGACCGCTTGGTCTTTTTTTCCACTTTTCTATGTTTCTAACTTTCTAAATATTTCTGTATAAATATTTAAGATTCAATGTTAAATTCTCTGAGACAGACTACTGAAACCTGCTCAACAGTAACTGGAAGAAGCAACAAGAACAATGGGCAAAGAAAAAAAGACTCATACACTCCTAGAATTAAAGGGAATATTTTGGCTGGTTACATCCTAAATGATCCCTGGAAGCACATAAATCCCAAGAAAACATAACTGCCTAAAACATGGTTCCACTGACTAAAACAATACTACCCATTCTAACTCAATCATACTTCTCTTTATCCACCACTTGATGAAGGTTTTTGTCATCACTGGATATGTTTTTAATATACCCATCATATAAATTAAGATATTTCAAAAACTCAATTCAGAACTAAATTAAATCTTGGCCACCCACAGCTTCTGACTATCAGCGGGTGATAGAAGACCAATCAGTGGCATAACAATAGCTATAGCAGCCCACATAGCTGTTACAGGGGCTGTAAAAGGGGGGGGGGGCTATAAAAAATGAAGACTAACCTGGAAGGAAAACTAGACTGTGAAATTTCTAGAAGGGATGAAATTAGACATCAGTATCCTTGCTAGTCACAGGTCCCCCTCTGTGAGTAAAATTAATTTGCTTAGCTGTCTTGCAGTATAGATTTATTGCCCTCTGAACTTATACTACAGATTGCAGGCACAAATTCCAGAATTTCTGCTCAGCTATAATCGTAGAGCAGCTGAAATTAAAAAAGTTTAAAGAAGCTAAAGTTTAAAAATATTTGCATTAGGGTTGTACAGTTATTATACTGTATGCAATAATATATGTGCAGTAATATATATGTGTGTGTGTGTATATATATATATATATATATATATATATATATATATATATATATATATATATATATACACACACACACACACTGTATATATATATAAATATATATATATATATATATATATATATATACACTGTATGTATATATATATATATATATATATATATATATATATATATATATATTATTACTATTAATAATAATAATCATAATATTATTTCTACTAAAACTTCTTCCCATAACACTGGTCCCTAGTAGACTACTTACTATCATGACAGCTCCCCTGCTTTTGTGCTTGATTTAGGCATAGGACAAGAAAGAGTGCACCAGGATAGTTTAACAATCCCCTGTAATGTTTAAATAATGTAATACACCCATCTTTAATATCCTTGCATAGGAAACATCAAGACACAATGCCACTGGTAGCAGCCAGCAGCTTCCATAAACAGCAGGGAAGGAATCTTGGACCGACGCAGCAGGCATACGCTACCTGGGACCCAGCACTGGAGAGCACACACTTTTCTGCCTCAGATTACCACTTTCCAATTGCAATGTATCATGACTTCACTCACCACCGTGCACATCAAAGGACAATTGTGTTATAGTTTCAAGAGTGCTCCTCTCGGTATTGTTGAGAGCTGAAAGCTTGGACTGACTGAATCATTCTTTGCTTTCATGGACTTGAGATACTTTGTTGTTGCTTATTTTTTTTATTGTGGCAAATACGACACAGTATATTTATAATTTATTTATTTCAGGCACTTATATAGTGCCGACAATTTACACAGCACTTTACGTATATATTGTACATTCACATCAGTCATAATTTAGACATTTACATAATGTGCTCAGTAGTTTACATACTGTACAGTCATATTAGTCTCTTACTCTCAAGAAGCTTACATTCATATACTAGGGACGGGGACATGTCTTTGGAACGTGGGAAGAAACCCATGTAAACACAGGGAGAACATGCAAACTCCATGCAAATAGTGTGCAAACCACTATGAAACTGTGATGCCCTCAGTTAAGTGTTGTGGTTTCCATGATATTTAAGAGGGATTGTATCAACTGTTATTTGTGCATAGAAACATTATATACAGTATATTATGGCATCATTCTCAACCCAATGTGTGTAACAGTGGCAGCTGAATTATTTTGGTTTTTAATTTAGGCATAATTTGGGTTAAGATAACACATATTGTTCATGTTATCACTGCCAAATTGCTACAGAGTTTAATTGGAGGGCCCCGTCAAAAATAGCTACCAAGCTCCATGATTTGTAGATATGCCCCTGCAAACAAGAGTGAGGTATAGACACAAACACTACAGTACAGTATTACATGCATGGAGACAATCGCTGTGCAGCTGTCCCATACCTGATGAATAAAACTGAGTATTAGAAATAATTTAAAGTGCTGAAATTACTACAAAATGAGCTAATACATATATCTTATCATACTATACTACCCCTACCAATGTCAGTAATTTTGTACCATGTGAGTCTGTTTCTGCATAAGTGAAGGAGAGTTGTCTAATAAAGTATATGTGAACCCTCATCTTGTTAAACAATCCATTCCAGTCAAAATGGAAACAAAAGGCAAAAAATGTGTGTATACTTATAAAATACATTTTATCCACCTCAATACTGGGCATTTTTACCTGCCCAAACCATTTTTCAACTTTCAGTGCTCTCACACTTTTTGGTGATATTTAATCACCACCAGGTTTTTTTTATGTTTTGCTATATAAGTGAAAAGTGAAGATTTTGAAAAAAAAAAATTTTTTTTTGTTTCTATTATACAATTTTACAAATAAGTTTTTTTGCATACATTTAGCCCAAAATGTATACTGCTACATATGTTTGTTAAAATTCCCCAACTCAGTGTATATTATTTAGTCTGTGTGCAAGTTATAGAGTCTGTAAGCTATGCTATGTATTATTGAAAATTGATCAATCCTGATTTAATGACTGCCTATCTCATTTTTTGGGGCCCAAAAATGTCAGGACAGTACAAATACCCTCCTAATGACCCCTTATTATTTTGTAAGAGGCATGATGAGTTTTTTGAAGTTGTAACTTTTTCCCAAAATTATTTGGAAAATAAAGAAATTATTTTTTTTCCACTAAATTGACATTTTAACAGGTTATTTCTCACACATAGCATAGGCATACTTGCAATTACATTGCAAAGCACATTTTGCTACTCCTCCTGAGAATGGTGATACCACATGCGTGATAATTATTCACAGCCTAGCCACATAGAGAGGCCCAACATCCAAGGAGCACCTTCAGGCGTTCTAGGTGCATAAATAACATATTTAATATTCTGACTACCTATCACATTTTTGAAGGCCTTGGAGCACCAGGACATATGGAGGTATATTAAGTCTTTTGAACATGTCTTTTTTTACACAAGTTTTTGGAAAATGCGGAAAGAAAATGAAAACATTTTTTCTTGCACAAATTTGTCATTTATAAGATATTTCTAACACATAGCATGTACATAACAATAATTACACCCCAAAATACATTCTGATACTCATCCTGAGTATGGGGATACTCCATGTGTAAGCCTTTTTCTACAGCCTGGCCACATACAGAGGCCCAACATTCAAGTAGCACCTTCAGGCTTTCTGGCATACATTACACATTTATTTCCTAACTGCCTATCACATACTGTAGATTTTGATATCATTTTGTATTGTGTGTAATGCTATTGCAAAGTTTATTGATAAATAAGAACAACATAAACAAGAAGCAAGAAAAAATACATTTAGATGATATGGTATATATTTAACAGATCACAAAAAGCTTTCATGTTTGCTCAATAATCATTCCACAACAATCACAGGTTTTCTTCCATCCTATGAATCCAAATTCTAAAAAAAATTGCAGTAGCTTTTATCAATATTAGGTATTCTAAGCAGATGTACAGTCTTCAGTACATGGGCATTTCCATGGCAACTTGACAGGATATTCTAAAGAAGACAAGCATTATTTTCACTTTAAAAAGGTAGAATAACATCACAAACTGGTATAACCTACATTCTGGACTTCATTTTAAAAATTGCTCCAAATTACTGGTGTCATTTCAAAGTAATAAGACAGAGTAACCCACTGGATCTAGAAAGGATAATAATTACGTGTAAGATAGTTATCATGTCAGAATCTATCATCTTCAGATTTTTAATAACTAGATAAAACACAAAACATTTTCTTCACAAGGTGAAATCCAACTGTGACGTAAGGTGTCATTGTTATCATTTGAAAGGAATTATACACAAACACAGTATTATCAGAGCACAAATGTTTACCTGCTACTTACAAATAATGGGTACTGCCTTTTAAGGGACAGAAACAATATTTAAGGGTAATGTGTTAATTTAAAGAATAAGTTCATCTTTTAACAAAAAAATTAAAATGTCACTTTTTTTGCAGGTAATAAAATGTGCATTTACTATTTTTTGTTTTAGGAGCCTAGAAAACATTGCACCAGTGATCAGCAGATCACTGGTGCAATGCAGGTCTCCTGCAGACTGTAGGTGTAAGCTGTTTGCCCCTACATTTTACGGGCAGGCAGTTTTACACTGACAGGAATAATCAATGAACTACCACAGCACTGAACAGTATCGTGGTAGTTCACTGAGAATTACAATTACAAGTCGACAACCGCAAAGGCTGTTGGTACTTGTAGTTGATTAACAGGCATCTGTGAATCAATGTGTCAGGGCTCCAGGGTATGACCAGAGGTATGTGAACTGACGCAGGGAAACGCAGGCTTCAGATATGTTATAAACAATATAATTTATTAACACTAACAATACATAAACGCAGTGCAATACTAAAACATAACACAGTGCAAATGAACCAAACCACCCACAGATAACAGTACATACAATGCAAGCGTCGTCAGGCAGGCCGGGTCAATAACAATCGGGCAGGTAGGAACAGGAGGAGCAGGCAGAGAGTAGTCAGGTCACGAGCCGGGTACAGCAACTAACGGGCAGGTAGGTACAGGGGGTCAGGCAGAGAATGGTCGGGGTCACAAGCCAGGGATCAAACAGGAGAAGTCAGCAGAGGTCCGGATCAGGCAGGGTCGGCAACGAATCAGTCAGACAGGAACAGGGACAGGGACAGGGATGCAGGTAACAAGATACAGGGGCCCATAGAAAAACACACACCAAGGCACAGACTGCAGGTCTGGCCATCCCTTAAATACACCTGTAATCAGCCTCAGGTGTCTTGGCTGACTGCAGGGTTGAGTCTCTGATTGCTGAGAGCACCCGCTGGCCAGCCCTGGTACTGCAGCCCACAAGGCAGGTGAGTCCCACCATTATTGGCAAGTCCATTCCTGACACAATGATGCAGCTGTGTCTTTGAATTGTGGCACTGTGTATGGGGAGAAGATCCCAGGCTTGCTGCCACACGAAGGGGAGAGAGGGCAGAGAGAGGTTTGATGCTGAACATTAAATATGAGTGTAACATGAAACATGTTCAGAAAGGTGAACTTATCCTTTAATTTAATCTAATAACACTGAATGGGACCCATCAATGACTGCAGTGCATTATTTCTTTTGCTAATGCCACAATGGGACAAAATTATAGAAGGAAATAAGTACAATACTTAAGTTATCTGGTGAAAGCTTGAGTCAGGCCTGTCCTCATTGCTGACCCCTGTATTGTACCCAGGTTACTCTTTGCTTTTGCCGCCTGAACTTGATCTTGCATTGTCTACTGGACCATACTTGCTCGCCAACTGCACTGACCTCAAAACTGTCTGCTGGATTATGCTTCTTGATTTACCTGCCCTAATCTTGGAACTATTTTTAGACTATGCGAGCCCACTACCTGGCACCTTGGTACATCCCAGGATTCCACTACAAATCACAGTATACTGTCTGACCAGCCTTGAGAATACATGTACCCTTTCTGTTCTCATTCGCTCAGTCCCATTGCCATCTGGCCAAAAACTATAGCATCATGTTCTAAACCGTGGAGGGAACCAAGTACCAGTAGGCCTGCTTGCCTTAAGGCATTGGGAGCTGCAAAAGGCAGAAAAAAGCCAGACATAGCTCCTGACCTTTGTATCAGGCTGCATGAGGAAATCTGTTGGCTGCTATGGGAAACAACTCAATTTTTGTGTGTATATTCTTATTTTTATCCCACAGTATTTCCAGTATGTGTCCATTCATTATGAGTTGCACCTAACTGTTGGGTGGGCTCACAATACCAATTTTCATCTTGACCATTTAATTTAACTTAGCTTCCATTGATCCCTTTTTCACTGGTGGTACCAGACATTTATTTGTTGGGATGAATGTGTGTGTACTTTTAACAAATATTTATTTATATATTGTACATTCACATCAGTCCCTGCCTTCAAGAGGTTTACAATCTTACCACATGCATACATACACATAAAAGGGCCAATTTATACAGGAACTGACTAACCTACCATCATGTCTTTGGAGTGTGGTAGACACCAGAGTATCCATGTGTGTCATGATTAGGATTCTGAGGATGATAGTAGTGCTAACCGACCTGTAATTGATAGAAAATGATAAAATCCTAATTAAATAACTGGCTATTGCATATTATCTCTGTGGTTAGTAAGCAAAATCTACTCTGTACCCAAAAATATAACAGCTGAACATGATGACAGTTGACAGCTGTCATTTCTAATTGCCACAAATAGGCCACTGGGGTGACTGGTAGTAGCAGTGTATTGCAAGAGTCTATATGTTCACTTATCATTTGGAAATAAAGCTAAGTGTTAATGCAAGACTTTAAATGCAGTTTTAGGGAGTTCAGGACAAACGCTTAGTCAGAATATTAAAAAAAAATCTTAAGGAGACTGTCTTCTGAGTGAGAGGGCATAGTAGACATGTTAGCAGTTATTGTCACTAGGGAAGAGTTCAGGTATGAACTGATGTTAAATATAGTCCAAACTTTGCATTTTCAGCTAAACTCACAATTTTTAGACTGACTTGCAGTGCACTTTGAACTGTTGTCAGGTGCAATACTGTGCTCAATTATCTGTTTTAAACAATGTGCCAACCCACTTAAATGACCTAACGCCTGATGCTCAAAACATGGAGAAACTCCACTTTGGCCATACTGCAGCAACTGCACTTGCATCAATGGGCCATCAGAAAGTATTTGTGCAAGTATGGCATGAGCACATAGGAATCTCTTTTTTTTTACCAGGTTAGCAGTTCCCCCCTTCAGAAGACATTTACTTTATTGTCATCATTTGAAAAGGCAACTAGAATGCCTAAAGTACAAACTGCATGGTGTAATATACCAGACACTGGAGACACAGCAGCAGTACTTTCTTGTGTCTCAGTTCCTGCTTTATCCAGACTCTGTCCATGGGAAGTTGCACCAGACAAAACAGGAACATTAGGAGGAGGTTGTGGTGGGAGTTTTGCATTGGAGGGGGACATGGGACAGTCTCCCAATGGTACATTTCAGCCCATCCATACCTAATACGTTGTATGTGGGTGGGGGAGATAATTAAGGACAATGCTGTCCTCAGTGCACTAAGGACTCCAGATATTTGGGGTGGATGGGTCATTCTTGATCCAGTGCTTGGGCCCCAGGATTTGAGTCATAAAACAGAGGGACTATTACTGTTTAGCCATAACCATCTCCTGCCACCACCGTAGGCTTTCCATGATTGCTATTTCCTGCCTTTACACAGCTGTAGTCTAGTTGTAAGCCGTGTACCGGGGTGGGCTCCCCAGGATACAGTGAAGTCATGAATGAGGAAAGCAACCCCAACACCAGCTTTTGCCACAACAGAATTTTACTTAGATGTGGCAAATAAACACAACCACAAATGCTGTAAACATACAATAAATTTACATACACCCAGCCCAAAGGCTGAGACCCTTGTGCTGCACAGCATGGCGCCTTCTGATGGATGAAGGTAGAAAGTGAAGTAATTTACCTACTGGCGGGCACAAATAAGCTGCCACACCTTACCTGTTATTACCCTAAAAGAGCAGGAATCAGTGTATGGGTGTATAGTATGGGCTAGCCTGCGGTGCAGCACAACAGCTTACAATCTTACACAAATCTACAGTATTCCCTCTCCCATAACTGGTCCTGTAGCACGTGCCTGAGTATTCCTTCTGAGCAAAACGCCAGTCTGGCTTGAGTTTGTAGGATTTTATCAGCTCTCTAATGTGAAATGTCACTTTAAGTTGTGGAGTCCTTTCAATGATCAGTAACAACACTTGTGGCCTGACACAAACAGAGCCCCAACTAACTAACTATAGGCCTGGACTCAGTCTCAAGGCGTCAACACTGAAATGAGGTGCGTGCACGATCTCACCAACCCGGGTCTGCTTTGCATCTGCTGGTGACTCTGAACAGAACAAATGTATCTCCAACAAACATGCGGTCTCGCCGTATATGTTTCCTAGTTCCTCTGCTCTCATCAGCCTTCCTGGCAGCAATCTCATCAGCATTCCTGGCAGCAATCTCATCAGCTTCCTGGCAGCAATCTCATCAGCTTCACTTAGCTGCAGCTCTGGTTACGGAGGGACGCTGCCACACCTGGATGTTATCAGATTTTCAGCTCACAGGGCCCCTTATTCACCATGCTCCAAACCATGGCTTCTCTCTCTCCTTCCTGTTCTCTCCAACTCTGTGTGCAAAAAAAACCCCACCTCTTCATGAATATACAAATATCTATGCAGTCTGAGGCTGTGTTAGAAAAACAGTGACATCTTGTGGCTAAACTACAGAATGTCAGTCAAAACATTAATTTACTTCCACACAAACAGTGTTCAAACAATGAGAGCTGTTTCCCCATCTCACATATTCTTACATCACTCTAAAGCAACCACAATGAATGTTTATGCAGCTCTTTCTCAGTTGTAAAGTTGAGCAATTTTATCTGCAGGGTCAATCCTATACTGCTCATTAGCTCAATAATATTTCAGTTGCACTATGGTGCTTCAGGACTAAAAAACATCAACACATGGGGTTCATTCATAAAATATTTGCTGTGCGCATGTCTTAGCATTTGAACAGCTGTCACGAATATTCAAAATCATTTTTCTAATATGTTTATTTCCTATGCTCATCAGCTTCTTCTTGTGGCCATAATGTAGTATTTTTCTAACTAATGTAATTTTTTAAACAAAAAACGCAGTCAGTTCTTGATGGCTTATTTCAGTTCACTGGCTCAATGAAGAATTTCTGTGGATTCATTCTCTTTGAAATTATGTGGCTTAACAGTGATTCCTTCTCTCCTGTCTCAGAAAAAATACAATGTGATTTTTTATTTCCAGATGCGGTCTGTCTGCTTTCTCCCTGTGAGCTTGCACTTGTTTGAATGGATCACATTCTGTGCAGTAAATCTGTACAATTTAATATTTCTGGATGCAATCTACTGCTTTCTCACTGTGAGATTGCACCTTTCTAAAAAGGATAGCATACTGTGCAGTAAACCTGTACAATTTATTTTTCTCTCAGCAAAAAAACACTGTAATGTATTTCCAGATGAGAGATGCCTGCTGTCTCACTATGAAAGTGTATTTGAGGGAAAAAAGCAATACATATTGTACAGCTAATCTGTACCATTTTTCTTTTTTTAGCCACTAAAAAAACCCACTATTTTTTCACAGATTAAATCTGCTTGCTCTCTACCTATAAAATAATGGTCTTTAAAATAGGTTAAAAGCAGTGCTTCAAATCTCTCCAATTTTTCTGTCTTCTGTTTCAGTAAAAAAGACAATGTAATTTTTTATTTTCCGATGAAATATGCTTGATCTCTTCCTCTGAACCAAAGCAAAAAAAGAGTAAATACTGTTCAGCAAATCTGTCCAATTTTTTCATCTACCATCTCTGAAAACATTGTATTTTTAATTTCAAAAATAACGTGCTTGCTTTTTTCCTCAAACATTGCATTGTAAGGCAGTACATGTTGTCAAATCTGTACAACTTTTCTGTCTTTAATCTGAAAAAAAAAATACAATGTTCTGCAGCATGTTAGTGCAATATTTCTAGCTCTTGTGTATACCATAAAAAACTGTAATCTTCACAAGTTTTTTCACAATCTCATCTCGTCCTTTAACCTCCCTAGCGGTATTCCCGAGTGTAGCTCGGGGTAAAGTTTCAGTACCAAAAGCGGTAACCCCGAGCTACACTCAGGCTTACCATGCAGCGTTGCATAGGGAGTCCCTGCAGCGCTTACCTTGTCCTTCGCTCCCGCAATGCATCCCCTGCAGTGTCCCCGGCCATCTCCTTCGGCCGATGCCGGCATCTGGCTTCCGTGTTCCGGTCCCTGTGACGTCGGGACGTACGGGCGCCAGAACCGGTGGCAAATTTGAAATTTCTAAAAAAATTTAATTTTTTAAAAAATGATTATTACATAGCAAAACATTGCTGTTTCAAAACATTTCACATACATTTTGTCCCTACTGCTTTTTCCTGTCCCCTGCCTGCATTTTGACTGTTCTTTCTGCCTGGAAACTTAGAAACGTCCATGGCGTCCAAAAAGCATCTCTTTATGTCAAAAGCAGTTTTAGACCGGCTAGAGAACAGCAATAGTAAATCAGAACCACTTGCAGAATTGAGTGATAATGATTTGTGGAGAAATTCATCATCAGACACTGAAAACGATTCTGCGACTTTGCTCTGCGATGTGCGAACTTGGCGCTATATTTCACATTTCAGTGTTTTTGGTTTGATTATATTATTTAATTAAATTTATTATTATTATATTATTATTTTTTATGATTATTTATTAAATTATAATTTATGATTTTGTGTTTCAAGTTTTATCCTACCCAGGATGTTTACTAGACTCTTGTTCGGACAGATTTCAGTGAGTTATTCCTAAATTACAGGCCTACAATAAAAAAAATACATATTTCCATGCAAAAAAATGGTACCGCTTTCAGCACCAAAAATCTGAAATAATCATACCGCTAGGGAGGTTAAAATAGTGGCCCAGTAAAACTGATTACATAATGGCAGTTATTATACACAATAATTCTGGCTGCCCTGAATGTTTTTTATTTATAAAAAAAACATGACTTATCTCTCCCTACTTATTGCTCCACAGTGCTCAGCCCAGTGCTGCTTAAACACTCCCCAGCCACTGTGCTTTATATAGTATCTACTTATTGTCTCTGCAGCATGTTTTTAAGTTTTATTTCATCATAATGAAACCAGTGGAATTGGTAAAATTTGTAAGAAAATAAAAAATATGGAAAATACTTGTGCACAAGGTGTCAATGGATTAAAGTGTTTGTTCACCAATGCCAGAAGTCTTCCAAGCAAAATAGGTGAGTTGGAATATTTGGTGCATGAAGAGAACTATGATCTCATTGGTACTGCTGAATCTTGACTTCATTCTTCACATGACTGGGCCATTAATATTCCTGGCTATGTTCTCTTTCGGAGAGACAGGGTAAATAGGAAAGGTGGTGGTGTCTGTCTCTATGTGAGAAGTGATCTCGGAGTGAGTGTAAAAGAGTACCTAGTTGATGGGGAGTGTGATGAGTCTGAAGAATTATGGGTGGAACTGCACATGGGGGTGCGTACTACAACGGTAATCATGGGAGTTTGTTATAGGCCTTCCAGTGTGAAGGTGGAGACACAGTTTACTCACAGATTGAAAGGGCTGCAAGGGCTGGGACAGTGATAATAATAGGGGATTTTAACTACCCGGAAATTGACTGGAGTAATGGTACTGCAGAAACAGTTAAAGGGCAAACATATTTAAACCTACTACAGGACAACTAGGAATGATGCTCTGCTGGACCTGGTAATCTCAAACCATGCAGAGCTTATTACAAATGTCCATATAAAAGAACATCTGGGTAGCAGTGACCATAACATGATGTAATTTATTGTTAGCTGTAAACAGCAAGCACATATGGGAAAAATAAAAACGCTCAATTTTAAGAGTGCTAATTTTCCAAGGTTGAGAGCTGCTCTTCAAGACGTAGACTAGGAGGGAATATTGGCATTAATGAACACAACACAGAAATGGGAGTTCTTCAAAAAGACTGTATGTGTATACACTGCAAAATATATTCCCATTAGCAACAACTAATTATAGACCTGTTAGTTTAACTTCTATAGTTGGGAAGATACTGGAGAGTTTAATAAAAGATCACATAGATGAGTTCTTGCTAGAAAAAAAATATTTTAACCAACAGGCAACATGGATTCATGAAAGACAGAAGTTGTCAAACAAATCTGATTTCTTTTTATGAGGAGGTGAACAAAACCTTGGACAGAGGGGTGGCGGTGGACGTGGTATACTTGGATTTTGCAAAAGCGTTTGACACAGTTCCCCACACACAGCTAATGTGTAAGGTAAAGTCTACAGGCTTGGAAAAATCGATATGTAAATGGGTAGAAAATTGGCTAAAAGATCAGAGAGTAGTGGTTAATGATTCACACTCTGATTGGTCTAGGGTTGTCAGTGGTGTACCCCAAGGTTCAGTGTTGGGACCTTTACTTTTTAATATATTTATAAACAATATAGGGTCTGAGATTATAAATCCCATTTCAGTCTTTGCAGATGACACCAAGCTGTGCAGTGGAATAACGTCCTTACAGGAAATCTCTTACCTACAAGCTGACCTCAATGCACTGTTTAATTGGGCAACTATGTGGCAAATGAGGTTTAATGTTGATAAATGTAAGGTTATACACTTGGGGGCTAAGAATATGCATGCATCATACATACTAGGGGGGTACAACTGGGGGAATCAATGGTGGAGAAGGATCTGGTAGATCACAAGCTTAATAATAGAATGCAATGCCAAGCTGCTGTTTCTGAAGCAAGCAAAATCCTTTCTTGTAAAAGAGGTATAGACTCCAGAGAGAGAGAGGTATCATTTAACCCCTGTACAAATCATTAGTAACACCTCATCTGGGATATGCAGTTAAATTTTGGGCACCAATTCACAAAAAGAAAATTGGGGAACTGGAGAAAGTACACAGAAGGGCAAGCAAACTGATAAGAGGCATGGAGGAGCTCAGCTATGAGGAAAGATTGTAGAAACTGAATGTATTATCTCTTGAGAAGAGGAGATTAACATGTATAAATACATCAGGTGTAGAGTTATTCACCCTGAGGTCATCACAACGGGGCACTCTTTATTCTTGAGGAAAATAAATTTAATATCTAAATACAGAAAGGTTTCTTCACAGTAAGAGCTGTGAAAATGTGAAATAGACTCCCGCAAGAGTTGGTTTTGGCCAGCTTAGTGGATTGCTTTAAAAAAGGCCTGGATTTTTTGTTGGATACACAGAATATAACTGGTTAATATTTATAGGTAAAGTTGATCCACGGAATATCCAGGGAATATCCGATTGCCTCTTGGAGGATCAGGAAGAGATTTTTTCCCCTTCAGAAGCAAATTGGATCATGCATTGCTGAGTTTTTTGCCTTCCTCTGGATCAACTGTGGGTGTAGGATTATAACATTTTTTTTCTTTTTAATGGTTGAACAGGATGGACTTTTGTCCATTTTCAGGCAGACTAACTATGTAACTATATAATGACTGCCTCATCTCTGGAATATGAGTATGTAGTGTTTTGGTACATTCTGAGTTTAAATTTTATTAAACATTTTATACAATGCAATGTGGTACTTAAAGTAAGATCACAAGCTATGCTATGAAATTTGTATGTTTATTTTTCTGTTTCTCCTACTGTACTGTCTCTTTTGATTCAGATGGTGAAGCATAGTGCGAGCTGACACAGTTCTATCCTGTGCCTGAAGGTCAGTTTGAATTTGTATGGAAGTTGACCAAGGTTCTTTAGCCACTATTCGAACAATCCCTCGTTGCAATCGTTGATCAAGTTTTTCTCTTCCGGCCACGTCCAGGGAGATTAGCTACAGTGACATGGGCTGTAAACCTCTTAACAATATTGTGCACAGTTGCCACAGGAACATTAAGATCTGTTAATTGATACAGGTGACTTTAAATACAAATTACAAGGGCATCACAAACTTGGAATTCAATTATTTCTTACAATTTTGAGAAGGTGCCAACATTTTGTCCAGTCCACTTTTGGGGTTTTGAGTGGAACGTGTCAGATTTGTTTTTTGCTTCTCCATATTTTTGTGTCATACCAATACAAACAAAAGAAATAAACATAAGAGTTCCTAAACATTTGTAATTACAACAATTTTCTGGGCAAAGTATTGCATTATCAGACAAATGCAGGGGTGCCAGTATTCCAGTATTTTTTATACTATTTGGCAGAGCTCCACCGAGCGTTGCAGCTGTCAGATTAATATCTATGGCAAAATGGCGTCTCAACGAGTGCACATGAGCAGTTGCCCCGTTCTTCGGGAATATGGCGGCGACCCGATGCGCATGCGCCGTCTGTCCTATTTAAGCTATTGACGTCCGCCACACAGCTGTTGGCCTCCCCTCTGACGATGTGCCTTAGCATGAAAAGGCCTAAGGAGGAGCTGACAGCATGTGATGTCACCGCCGCCGAGATCACGAGGAGGTCCGGCGGCCATCTTGCTTGAGGTCAGAGCTGCTGTACTCTGCATTCCTTCACATAATTGTGTACTGTACCTCCACCTATTTGTTTACTTATGATTTTAAGTTTATTCAATAAATACACTGAAGTACTACACTATTGGCACCCCTCTTCTTTGCTCCTGATTGGAGGAGCTGTTAAATCCACAGAGCCATCCTTTATACTATCCAACATCCAGAGGAGGGAGCCCTGTACCCAGGCTGTACACCCAGACTACCTAAAGGAGACCTCTGGATCCCGCAGATCAGTACTACATCCAAACCTGATGACCTCTCTTTCCTGAAGGCTGGTTACACCCCATCCGGTGGATATATATACATATATGCGCATATTCTATGTGCGGTCGGTTAGTGCGCATTTTTGCCATATACTCCCTGTCACTGGTTTTGGAGTCATCTGCTGTTGTGGAAGTTATTATTGGTGCCCCATACCACATTTAGTCAAGTGGACAATTATTAATTGAACAAACTTTTTATGAATTTCATTTTTATTATCCATATTATTTGAGGTTTATATGATCTCCTATAATGGACTAGCTATCATCTTTACATATCATTTAGATATATTTTAGACAATTTTTATCCATTTATCGACCACTTATCTGCTATTTATTTGACATTTAAACGCTGCACTTCATTTATTTTACTATTAGTGTGTGAGGTTATTGTGATTCCCTCAAGTGTTCTAGCTGCTACATATTCAAAATGGGTTTATGAGCGCTCGCTTTACCTCCTTTTATCTGTCAATATTTTTGTCAATGACTGTACTTTATGTGCCCAATAAGATGACTGCTGCTCTGTGAAGATGACATGGGCTCACCTACTGTAAGTAAATAACCATGTCCTAATCACTTAGCATTTTCATCATTTAGCTACTTTTAACAGATTAATATACCTTATTTCCTAATATTCTCAGCTGTGCAATGACAGACTCTTTTCCCTATGGAAGCATCTGTACAAAACAAAGAGAAAATAATGTTTTGCCCAAAATATTCAAAGCAAAGTGCAATGATTTTAGCAATAGTGGTGTGACCCTCCTGCGCTCCAAATATAGTGTTTTAAATAATACACATAAAATATATGAACCCCAAACAGCTGCTAGCATTAAATCATATACCAGTGATCAAGTGAATATAAACCATATAAATGCTTAGCGCAGCATTTATATGGTTTATATTCAAAGTGCAATGATTGTTTAAAGCATTAATTCAACAGTTGATACAATTATAATATCCAATTATTTTTTTACCAAATATACCACAAATAGATAGAAAAACAGTTTAACAGTGGAATATAGTAATGCTCCAGTTAGTTTAGTGTTGTTAGGGTCTGTAAACTGTCAACAAAATGCCAGACTGTGAATAAATGCTGCTCAGATATTTCATTTTAAACCCAGACTCTGGACCAACTTCATATGAATTACAAAAAAAGAGAGAGAGAGGGGGGATAGAGAGAGAGAGAGAGAGAGAGAGAGAGAGAGAGAGAGAGAGAGAGAGAGAGAGCTATTATTCAGCACCATGGACAGCAATGGTTACCGCATTTTGCCAATATTTTGTGGTTAATAAAGTTTCTGGGCCTTAAAACTGAATACAAACTGAAAATATAAAAATGAATATATTACAGCACACATGAAATACAATCTATTTCTAATAGTATGCTGATTATCTGTGAAAAAGCCATATATAAGAACAGTGCCTTTACAGATGCCTGCTGGTACACTGTGCATCATAACTGTTCATAACATATTTTCTGTGCAGAAATTGATATTGGACGTCCTAATGACTTGTAAATGTAGTTTGTTTAAGGTTTTTTTTAAGTGTACTGGTTCCATAAACATGCATTAACAAAATGTAATTCTATACTTTTGGGTTAGCCTTTTATTTCTGAATGCACCACTATGCAGAAAAAGCCATTTTCACAGCCTTTTCTTGCAACATCTCCAAAAACAATCTTTTACAAGCACAAGGTTTTCTGATTGACATGTATTTACATTTTACTACTGTAGATAACGTCAGGACCCAATTAGATGATGTTCATTGCAAACACATAATTTACATTTAATTTAGTTGTTTTAGTTATTATTACAGTTTTCTCACTACATCATTATCAAAAATAGATAAGAAATACATTTGATGTTAAAGTGCCATTTTCATATTTCACATCACTGTACATTCTAATTATTGTTTTACTTCATCCCAACTTCATGGCAATGAAAAAACGTAATCACCTGAACTCATGCCTCTTGACCCCCCCAACCCAAAACCCTTTCCATCCCATTCCCCTGTTGACGATTTTCATTCCTTTTTTTTATCCTTCACCTCTTTCTTTTCAGCTCTTCTTAACACTGCACCTCGTCTACCACTTCTTCACTTTGTCCCCTGTTCCTGATTTGCTCTTGCTTTCCTCAGCTCCAACAACAGAAAACAAAATATACCATATTCACTACTCTTCTCCTTTTCTTGATATGGTTTGTATATCTTATATCAACTTTAATTTCTGTATTTAGTCCATACACTTTTTGATACTACCAACAATGTTTCAATGCTAATGATCCCTTGGGGTTTATTTACTAAAGCTGGAGAGTCCAAAATCCTTCTGCATAGAAACCAATCAGCTTCCAGGTTTCATTGCCAAAGCTTCATTGAACAAGCTGAGGTTAGAAGCTGATTGGTTTCTATGCAGAAGGGAGTCTGATTTTGGACTCTCCAGCTTTAGTAAATAAACCCCCTTGTGTCTCCATGATTTACCCATGCTAAGCCTAATTACACATCATATTTCTTTCTTATATATCCTATAGTCAAGTGTTTATTTACTAGAAGTATAATCCATACGATTTAGTATACTCCTGTTTTCTGTAACCCTGAAAATATTACATTCCTTGTAAATTCTATACCTTATAAAAATTAAAAAAATTAAATATGAAATGTGATCTTGATAATGATGATACATTACCTATATAAATTTTAGAGGAGATAAGAATAAATAAAAATGCATGGTGGAAGCAAAGACAAAGGCACCTGTAGGCTGTACAGGTGCATTATATTATTATACAGCAGTAACTGTATAATATTGTTGAGGGCATTGTCATAATTTTTGAAAAAAAAAACTACTCTTGTTTTTCTTTAATAACTGAAGTTAGCAAGCCAATTCTAAAAATTCTAAATAGAATACATATAAGATACATATTTAAATTAAAATTTTATTTGTCAAAGAGTAAAAAGACATAAGTATCTATATTGATTTTTATGCATGGGGCCAATGAAAATCAAGGATAATCTGAAATTCTCAGTTTTCTTTGGGTGTGAAACAGAGTGTTAATATTTTGAAGAGGATACTTGTTCAGGTAGCAGATATCTAACAGGGCTTTAACCATTCACTAACTATAATAACATTTTTGGATCAAATATAACTTTAGACAGGCTTGGTGGTATTTTCAAGCCATGTATGGCAAACCTCAATAAAATACATATAAGGAATACATATTTGCAATTTTATTTGCCAAGGAGTATACAGGCATAAGCATCTGTATTGACTTTTATGTACGGGTCATTGCTTTATCTTCTTGTTTTTGCTATTTATCACTGAAAATCTTTTACCTCAACAGACTGGGATGAAGTATTCATGTTCTCTGGCAGCCATTGGTGAAAATGTCCATTTCATCAGTCAATAATACATTTTATATTCTGAATAAAAAAAAGAGTAAAGAAAAAAATGACAGCAGAAGAAGTGAAATTACCTAAGAAATTACTTACTGAATAGAATCAAGAAAGTCACAGTACAAAAATAACAATCAAATACACACAAAAAAGTAAAATTATCCAAATATAAAGAACACTAAAAGAGCTAAATTAAGCTATGCTGAATAATTCCTAAAATGCAGTCTAAATAAAGAAAAACACAATGAAAAAGAAATGTTGCCTAAGCAGCTCAGTGAGCAAAAATTGTTAGTGTTAACGTCAGTGCTAATTTTGTGGCAAAATTAATTTAGCCAAAATCATGCCACCCACCCCTGGGAACTTTAAAAAAGAAACATTATTGGATTAGTATAGAAAGCTATTTGCTTACCGTTATGTGTCTTCCATTTATAATTATGTATGCAGCTGAAGTTTCTGCTACAGTCATGGCCGAAATTGTTGGCACCCTTGATATTTTTCCTGAAAATCAAGTATTTCACACAAAAAAGGTATTGCATTAACACATGTTTTGCTATACACATGTTTATTCCCTTTGTATGTATTGGAACAAATATAAAACAGAGGCAGAAAAGCAAATATGACATAATGTCACACAAAACCCCAAAAATGGGCTGGACAAAAGTATTGGCACCCTTAACTTAATATTTGGTTGCACACCCTTTGGAAAACATAACTGAAATCAGTCGCTTCCTATAACCATCAATAAGCTTCTGACACCTCTCACCCGGAATTTTGGACCACTCTTCCTTTGCAAACAGCTCCAGGTCTCTCTTATTGGAAGGACACCTTTTCCCAACAGCAATTTTAAGATCTCTCCACAGGTGTTCAATGGGATTTAGATCTGGGCTCATTGCTGGCCACTTCAGAACTCTCCAGCGCTTCTTTGCCATCCATTTCTGAGTGCTTTTTGACGTATGTTTGGGGTCATTGTCCTGCTGGAAGACCCAGGATCTTGGACGCAAACCCAGCTTTCTGACACTGGGCCCTACAGTGCGACCCAAAATCCTTTGGTAATCCTCAGATTTCATGATGCCTTGCACACAGTCAAGGCACCCAGTGCCAGAGGCAGCAAAACAACCCCAAAACATCATTGAACCTCCACCATATTTTACCGTAGGTACTGTGTTTTGTTCTTTGTAGGCCTCATTCCGTTTTCGGTAAACAGTAGAATGATGTGCTTTACCGAAAAGCTCTATCTTGGTCTCATCTGTCCACAAGACGTTTTCCCAGAAGGCTTTTGGCTTACTCAAGTACATTTTGGCAAACTGTAGTCTTGCTTTTTTATGTCTCTGTGTCAGCAGTGGGGTCCTCCTGGGTCTCCTGCCATAGCGTTTCATTTCATTTAAATGTCGACGGATAGTTCGCGCTGACACTGATGCTCCCTGAGCCTGCAGGACAGCTTGAATGTCTTTGGAACATGTTTGGGGCTGCTTATCCACCATCCGGACTATTCTGCGTTGCAATCTTTCATCAATTTTCCTCATCCGTCCACGACCAGGGAGATTAGCTACAGTGCCATGGGTTGCAAACTTCTTGATAATGTTGCGCACTGTGGACAAAGGCAAATCTAGTTCTCTGGAGATGGACTTGTAACCTTGAGATTGTTGATATTTTGCCACAATTTTGGTTCTCAGGTCCTCAGACAGTTCTCGTCTCCTCTTTCTGTTGTCCATGCTTAGTGTGGCACAGACAGACACACAATGCAAAGGTTAAGTGAACGTCTCTCCTTTTTATCTGCTTTCAGGTGTGATTTCTATATTGCCCACACCTGTTACTTGCCCCAGGTGAGTTTACAGGAGCATCACATGCTTGTAACATTCTTATTTATCCGCAGTTGTGAAAGGGTGCCAATACTTTTGTCCAGCCCATTTTTGGAGGTTTGTGTGACATTATGTCGAATTTGCTTTCTTTCCTCCCTTTTTTTGTTTTGTCCCAATACACACAAAGGGAATAAACATGTGTATAGCAAAACATGTGTTAATGCAATACGTTTCGTGAGAAATACATGATTTCCTGGAGAAATATCAAGGGTGCCAACAATTTCGGCCATGACTGTATTCTTTTGTCTTTATAGGCAGTTTTGATTTCCATACTTTGCTAAACTAAAAGACACCTCAGATTAATTTTGTTTTCATGAGACACAGTGGAATTGGGAGGGAAACATGAATACACGTCCTTCATCTGCACAAGCAAATAAAACCTTTTTTATAGTAGCCCTGTGCCTTCTGAATGGATAGACCGCAAATATGCCTCAAGGTGGAAATAAAGCTCTGCATAAAGGGATAAAATGTAATCATGGCTAAATTTACAGGGTAGCTGCCTGAATGACAGACCGTCTTTTGTGACCCTACTAGAAATGTGGGGGATGTCCAAAGATGAGCTACCCATGTATGAGTTAAAGTAGAACTTTAGTCAGAAAATGAAATCTTGCTAGATTGATTCAGGCTGGTGTCTTTTGAAGGCATAGTAAAACATTAAAAATAAATGCCTATACTATTTAAAATCCAGTAATAAACTGTCTCACCCTGCACTGCACATACTCACTTGCTCTCTATTTTTTAGCACTTTGCCAATTTTGCAGAGACCAATCTGCTGACAGCCTAAAGATTTACTGCTGCTTAGGTGCAATGGGCTTCAACAAAATGGCAGCCTTCAGCAAGAAGAAACAGAAGTAATGTTGGAGGCAATTTACAGCACACACTAATTTTGGTAGCATAATTACAAGGAGCGTTCAAATCAAACCAGGACTTTGAGTTTATATAATAAAAGAGCAAATTTCAAGCAGTGGAAACTGTATTTATTTTTCAATATACTCCCCTGCTACATGTATACACTTATCCCAGCTTTTTAACTAATGCCTGGAAAACTTCAGCACAGAAAGATTTGTCAGTGTGCCTGAACCATCCTAGGACAGCATGTTTCACTTTTTCATCAGTGCTGAAATGCTGACTACAGAAAGATTCCTCTCTTGTGAAACCTCATGACAGGTTATGCATCAAGGATCAGGCACTCCACATGCTGAATGTTCACAGGAGTGACAGCTCTGGGCTGGGAACCACCATGGCTGGGATCATCACTGACGGCTGTACGGCCATCTTTGAAATGTTTACACCATTCAAATGTCTTACTGCAGCTCATCAGTGTATTGTGATTGTCTTCTGTAGATATTCATTCACAAGAAACGTCATCATTACACGCTGTTCCACGCAGGCACTACCACTGTTGTCTGCCATCTTGATTAATGGTCTCTGGACTGTCCCACGACATGTGCGCTGCCTATCAGTAATAAAACACACTTGTCACTTACTACTGTCATGCTAGCATTCCTTTTTATACCTGTAAAATTAAATGTCCAGGTTTGACTCAAATGCCCCTCATACTATTATTATATGGAATGCATGTTCCTTGCTAAAGAACAATATTTTTTATCAAGTTGTTATGGGTAAAGTTTTGCTTTAATTATAATCATAAGGTCAGTTTAGACCTAAACTATGCCATGTGTATCGTAATCATACATGCTATGTTTTATTCTTTGCATGATCCAGAAGCTTGTCAGGGTACTGAAGGCCAAGTATAAAGTGTATCCAATGCCAACTTTTTCCATCTTGTATAGAGTAGGAAAGCGTTAGATCCTCTGTCAGGTTTTATTGATTTGTGTGTCCCTGTTGGGGAGATATACTCTCTGTTTCTTCTGATGATCATGTTTTCCAGGACTGAAAATGAAGAATAATGTGAAATGTTTAGTCCTTTCTGGGTCTGGAAAAAGAGTGTAAATATTTCAAAGAGGACAATTGTTCAGGTAGCAGGTTTTTGATTCACCAACTAAAAAATAAGTTTTTGTTTCAAATATAACTTAAGACATACTTTGTGGTATTTTCAAGCCATATATATCAAACCTTAGAAACATCTCACACTGGCTAAAAAATAGAATAAGATAAAATAGAATAAAAACCCAAATCTATTCACACAGCACCCTACAAACAGCATGCAAACTTTATGGCGTATAGCTATTGCAATTCAAAAGACATGAATGTCAACAATATTAACATTACACTAACTTCCTTCCTCGAATAATGTTTTCAAAAATATGTACGTGTTTCAAGGGATTTGTCAGAATTAAAGATGTCTGAGATGTGAATTAGTTTTTATATTATCTGTGCATATAAGCCTTCTTAAGAGAAGCCTATAAAAGAACAAAGCTCCAATCTTTCTGTAGTCATCAATGCTTGATATTACAGAACAATAGCTTTCAGAAAGATTATAAACAGGCTTTACTACATTGTCAAATTGTCACCTAAGCAAATATTTAAACATACAGTTTATGATTAAATATAATGCTGTAATGCTGGTGTTATGCTGGAGCTTTTTGTATTAAAGTATATCTAAACTCAAAACCTTTTTTTGGTTTTCGAAACAATAGGAAAAAGTAAAAACTCCTGTTGCTTTTTTTTCCTTATCACAATGGGAAAGTTCCCTTCACTTCCTGTCCCACAGACATTTCTTTGCATTAGATTCTTCTACGTGAACATTGGCTGCTCGTGTGTTCAGTGAACATATGAATTCCAAGGGCATTGAGCTGCGCTCTCACAGTTCATTGTGATTGGCTAAGGTGTATTGCCTGACCACAGGTCAGGTGCAATGCTTTGGCCAATCATAGCCCACTTGGGCGGATATAGCGGTGAGGTCACCATTAGCTCCGCCCAATTGTTTACATCTGGCTGGCAAATGTCAGATTGCCATGAGTATTCGGCATGTGCGGACAGGTCAGCGGGCATTGGGCTTTTTTTTTATTTTGGTGAGTCTGCGTCATCATGACAACACTGGATGCCATGATTGACAATGGATTATAATGATGGAACCATTTTTGGGAGCTTTTTTTTAAATAAAGGGCTTCTCGAAAACTGCTGTGTTTTTATTCGCATTGTACCCAATACTCTTTCACATGTGAATGGCAAGGGCATTGAGCTGCACTCTCACAGTGCATTGTGATTGGCCAAAGCAATACACCTGACCACAGGTCAGGTGCAATGCTTTGGCCAATCATAGCACAATTGGGTGGACATAGCAGAGACATCACCACTAGCTCTGCCCAATTGTTTACATCTGGCTGGCAAATGTCAGATCGCGGTGAGTGCTCGGCATGTTCGGACAGGTCAGCGGGCATTGGTTTTTTTTTATTTTGGTGAGTCTGGGTCATCATGACAATGTTGGACGCCATGATTGACAATGGATTATAATGATGGAACCATTTTTGGGGATTTTTTTTTAAAATAAAGAACTTCTCAAAAACTGTTGTGTTTTTATTCACATTGTACCTCATACTCATTCACAAAGGGGGGCAGGATCTTGGGGCCCCCTTGTTAAAGAGGGCTTCCAGGTTCCCATAAGTCATCCCCTGCAGACCCCCACACCACAGCCCAGGGTTGTGGGGGAGAAGCCTATGTCCCCATCAGTATGGGGACACCATCCTAATGCCCAGGACACGTGGCCTAGTAAGCCACAGCGAGGGGGGACACTTGTTAATCCTCCCCTTCCCTGGCCTGCTCAGCACAAAGGTCTGGTAAGAATTTAGGGGGGACCCCATGCCTAAAGGGCCTGGTTTGACTTTTAGGGGGGACCCGACACACTTTTTCCCCTACATTTTTGGGAGGTAGGGTTCCCCTTAAAAGTCCTAACAGGTCTAAAGGGTCTGGTATGGATTAGGGGGGACCCCAAGCTGTTTTTTGTTATTTGTTTGTTTTTTGTAAATTAAGTTAAAAATGTCATTAAAAAAAGTCAGTCCTGCTGCTGCAGGTTCTATACATTGTACAGATGTGCAACTTTGCAGGTAGTTTAAGGGGACCCCCCAGGCATGATATTTAAAGGAATTTTTCTTTTATTTATTTTTTTACTTTACGCAATGAAAAATGACTGCCCCTTTAAAAATTGTACTTTTTGACAGGGCAGTACCTGAGTCCCCATACCCCTTTTATGACCAATAACTTGCATATAAGCCTTCAAAATGGGCACTGTTGAATTTACAAGTTTGAGTCCCATAGACTTGTACTAAGTTCGAAGTTCGCTGTAAAATTTTCATTATGTTTGAATAATCGACTGGGAACTGAACAGGGGGGTGTTCAGCTCATCTCTATTCTTTACTTTTAATGGATTTTTGATCGGTGTATGGCATTGTTGCTTTAAATATTTTAATCTAGCTTTTTTTCCTCAATGTCTGTTTTTTTTTCTTTCTCTAAAATAATAGAGACCAATTTTGATATAAGAGTAGGTCCAGGATAGTTGAAAGAATCTTCTGGAACAGTCAGAAGCCATTTAAAGTCAGTTGCACCATTACAAAGCCACCAAAAACATTTTGATTTTATCTTCCCCATTAACCCCAAAGCATTTTAATGAATGGGGAATTTTCATCACATTTCATGATTTTTTTGCCAGGAAAATTTGGGGAAATGTTAATTCTCAATGTCATTCATCCCTAGTGCTATGAAATTGCTGGCAGGAGGTGCCGTGGCTGGGATTTCGAAACAACAACCCTAGTACTGCCAAACGGAAGTGCTAAACATTTAGCCACTGTGCTGCTGGATTCAAGTGACAACCCTGCAGGGGCTAATTGCATATAGCTCCTTTGATTTGATACTTTGGTGTAGACAGAAGTAGAAGCTTTTAAGAAATAGAGTCAAGGTATTCATTATGAACATTATGAATACACTATATTGCCAAAAGTATTGGGACGCCTGCCTTTACATACACATGGACTTTAATGGCATCCCAGTCTTAGTCTGTAGGGTTCAATATTGAATTGGCCCACCCTTTGCAGCTATAACAGCTTCATCTCTTCTGGGAAGGCTGTCTACAAGCTTTAGGAGTGTGTCTATGGGAATGTTTGATCATTGTTCCAGAAGCACATTTGTGAGGACAGGACCAGATGGCCTGGCCCACCGTCTCTGCTCTAATTCATCCCAAAGGTGTTCTATCGGATTGAGGTTAGGACTCTGTGCAGGCAAGTCAAGTTCCTACATCTCAAACTCGCTCATTCATGTCTTTATAAACCTTTCTTTGTGCATTGGTGCATTCATGTTGGAACAGGAAGGGGCCATCCCCAAACTGTTCCCACAAAGTTGGGAGCATGAAATTGTCCAAAATGTCTTGGTATGCTGACGTCTTAAGAGTTCCCTTCACTGGAACTAAGGGGCCAAGCCCAACCCCTGAAAAACAACCCCGCACCATAATCCCCCCTCCACCAAACTTTACACTTGACACAATGCAGTCAGACAAGTACTGTTCTCCTGGCAACTGCCAAACCCAGACACAGCCATTGGATTGCCAGACAGAGAAGCATGATATACCACTCCAGAGATTATGTCTCCACTGCTTTAGAGTCCAGTGGTGGCTTGCTTTCTAGTGCATCTGACGCTTTGCATTGCACTTGATGATGTAAGGCTTGGATGCAGCTACTTGGCCATGGAAACCCATGAAGCTCTCTATGCACTGTTGTTGTGCTAATCTGAAGGCCACATGAAGTTTGGAGGTCTTTAGCTATTGACTCTTCAGATAGTTGGTGACTTCTGCGGACTGTACACTTCAGCATGCCGCTGCTCTGTCATTTTACATGGCCTACCACTTCATGGCTGAGTAGCTGTTGATCCCAGTTGCTTCCACTTTGTTATAATACCACTAACAGTTTCCCATGGAATATTTAGTAGCAAGGAAATTTCACAGATGTACTTACTGCACAGGTGGCAATGCTTGAATTCACTGAGCTCCTGAGAGCGACCCATTCTTTCACAAATGTTTCTAGAAGCAGTCTGCACGCCTAGGTGCTTGATTTTATACACTTGTGGCCATGGATGTGATTGGAACACCAGAATCCAATGCTTTGGAGGGGTGTCTCAATTTGGCAATATACTGCAGTGTATGTGCACATGTATAATAATGGAATCTGTGCACAGAGAGTTATTACAAAGTGCATTAGTCAATACTAAATTACTTTCCACTACCTTTAGTCTAAATGTGAACATTACAAACATTTTGCATAGAACTTGATGCAATAATATCATGCAGATGTACTGCTTCTACAGTCTGATCTCTTTCCTCTGATGTAAAAAGAAAATGAAAATGTATCAATGCATAAAATCTCAACAAATTTCCAGATAGAGCTGTAAAAATCAGAGCAAGCAACTTTTTATTACTATTACTTAAAGTGTATATAAAGGCATTTTTTTAATTTTGGGAAGAATATTAAACCCCTATTAAATTATTGTTTTATTTGTCCTCGTCTTTGTGCTGAGGGAGATTTCCCTTCACATCCTGTCATGGAGAAGTAAAATAAAACAACAGAACCAGCCCAGCATTAAAAATTTGACAGAGGGTCTACCCATCAGCAATGTATACAAAACTAAAAAAGGTTTTGCCTTTACATACCGTACATTTGAAAGGAGACCATTAGTGATAGGATGTCTGCTATTTCTGACATTTCCAGTTGGAAATGATAACCGCATGGTTTTCATATTATTCCAATGGTTTTAGTACATTCTAAGTCAATAACCTAGAACATGTAAGCAGATCAAAAGTTTTGATTTCACCTCTTCTTTCTAATCTGCATGGTTGTTACAGCTGAGTGATTCAGAAAGTGTTAAAGTCACAAACAACCAGGAATCTAGTGTTCTTAGAAGGGGGTCAGCATTGGTAGTCTCTGTATTTCTCCAACAACAGTTTTCCTATAAGGGGAAGTGAAAAGGACATCATAGCTATGTCCTTTATTAGAAGAGAGAACAATTATATTGAAGGAATAACAAACAAAGACAATCATCCCTAACAGGAACAAAAATAAGAATGGTGTTCAGAATTAAAAAAACCCTTCTCTCACAAAATTCCTTAATAAATCAGTTAATAAAATAATAGACTGATAAATAAGCCTTATTTATTTATTACAGTTACCTGTCTAGTGCCGTCAATTTACACAGTGCTTTACACATATATATTGTACATTCACATCAGTCCTTAACACTCAAGGAATGTACAATCTAAGGTGCCTAACTCACACACATACACATACTAGGGCCAATTTACCTACCAGCATGTCTTTGGAATAAAACCAAAGTACTCAGAGGAAACCCATGTAGGCACAGGAAGGAACATGCAAACTCCAGGCAGGTAGTGCCATCATTGGGATTTGAGCAAATGACCCTAGTGCTACTAAGCAGAAGTGCTAACTACTGTACTGCTCATAACCCTTGGAGCAAACAACAGCCCCAGCTTTTTTACAAGGAGTGCTAGATTGCTCAGTGCTAGACAACTCTGGTAAAGCTCTAGATGATGTCACTGTAGGGTTTATCATAGCATTTTTATTTAAATGATACCATCTGCAGCAGCTACAGTTTTTATACATCCACTGTACTTAGCTACACAGTTAATGATATTGAGAAAATACAGTATAGCGTTTTATCACTGGGTATAACTGAGTACTTCAGCACCAAAAAGACAAATCTGAACAAACAATAAAAAGTATGTGGGATTTCTAAAGTGGAACTTCACTTTCTCAATCAACATTGACTATTTTGAATCCTTATGCTGCTAGCGTTAATAACTAGATAGGAAGGTATATTATATTTACTTGTTTTGACTTTTTTTTTAATTTCTTCAGTTAGTTGCTGGTTTCTTGCCTAGGCAAATGATGTCATACATCCCAGGAGTCTTCAGGAGGGAAGGAGGGGTTTTCTCAGCTAAACACACCCTCCTGTCTGCATGCCTGAGCCAAGGGCAGATTGATTACAGGAAGTAAATACAACATGAATCATCTGCCCTTACTCAAGTTGACTGTAGCCAGAAATGTGAAGTGTTTTTCAAAGTGCTTTCTCAGCAAAATAAAGCATGGAGATGCGGATGGATGGGTGAGTTTGCTTTGAATATTAAAAATGAATTGAATAGTGTTTTTGGTTTGTGGTGCTCAGATACAGTGTAGTTCTGCTTTAAGGTGCCTTCATGTCCAATCTCATGAAAAAATCCACATTAAGTATCAGTTAAAATACATAATTTTATTACAAAACATGTTCAAAGGGAATATAATCCCAATGATAAAAACTTGTAAAAAAAACTGTAGTGTCTATAATTAGCACCCTATGCACCCTCCTCATAACAGATCATAATGCATATAACCAAACATGAAAACTCAAGACCATGACCAACAATAAATGTACATAGCCAAAATGAAATGATGGTGTTGTGTACCAACGTGTTTCATGATCTAGGCGTCTTCAGCGGCTCAACAGGTGCATCTGATGAAAAAAGACACTGCAAATACAACAATCTATCCATACACGTTTATACATGATGGAATACATACAAATATGTCACTGTTACAAAGATCTGTATCACATAATACATAAAACGAACAAAAGACATAATCCCCTCCCCAAACAGAGGGGGAAGAAAAACAAGGCACTTGTGGAAACACAGGGGGAGCAGTTCAAGGGGGGAGAAGGTACACCAAACAGGAGCAACCAACAACAGTTCCAGCAACCCCCATTTGGTCTGCCTCCTCTTTCCTCTCTTGAGTAAATTCCCTTTTTTATGCATGCGAATATCTGGCTTGCTTTGCTTACTGCAGCTTACTATTGCATGTCTGTGATTTACTAGGACCCCCAGATTTTTTTCCATTCTTGATTCCCCAAAGGCTCTCCCCATAATGAGTAACTTGTGTTCATCATTTTCAGCCCCCAAATGCATTTCTTTACTTTTTTTAACATTAAACCTCATTTGCCATGTAGTTGGCCATCCTTATTATTTTGTTGAGGTCTTCCTGTAAGGTTTCTATATACTGCTGTGAAGTTATTGCCCTGCTTATCTTTGTATCATCATCAAACTGACGACTGAGACTGAGCTATTTATGCCAACCTCTATTACCACTCTAGACCATTTTGAGCACTTGCCATTTATCATGAACAGCAAGAAAGGCACTTCTAAGTGCAGTACGCAACAGTTTATTAAATCACAAAGGATTAAAAGCACTTACGAGATAGCAGTAAGGTGAAAGCTCATCAAGTATAATGCAAAAGGAGCACACACAGCCGACCAGCGGTAGTGAGTGTGATGGAACGCATGGCTGCCATACTTCCAGGAGAGGCGTGTATTTATCTACATGGGAATACAGAGGTTTTCCATGCAGGCAGTTCCTTTCATGTCAATCAGGACACAGCTACTGCATGTACACAGCCGCTGTGTCCCAGTATGATATACATGTGGGTGTGAGTGTGGGTGCATGTGGGTGCATGTTCAATCATGTTCTATATGTTCTATATTTTAAGCAGTCCTTTACTTTTAGATAACTGTAAAAAGCATAGCATATTTGACTGTAGAGCAGATAGAGACTTGATTCCACAAAGCCTTGTTTGCTGGGTAGCACTAAGGCTACTTTCACACTGACCCAAAGCAAAAACATGGCAAAAATGCATATGCTTTTTTGCTACGCTTTTACTGCATTTGCAGTGCAATTTTTACAGGACATTTGATTAAGAAACATACCTAAAATGCAATGCAGGTGCAGTTTTGAAGCATTTTGCTGCGTTTTCTCTTGATTTAAATGTTTTTTTACTGCACCAAAATCCTGCAAAAAACAGGATTTTAAAAACTGCAGCGAACCTGCAATGGATTAGTGTGTAGAGTTCCATAGGAATACATGGTCACATGTTTCTCTTCCGCTTTTTTTAACACAAAAGCTGAAGAAAGAAAGATCAGTATGAAAGCAGCCTTATCAAATGTACCTCTGAGTTCTTTCAGAATACTTGTAATAGCAACCTGTGCCTCCAGTTTGTGAGATTGAAATAAATTTAGAGAATATGGTAAAATCAAACACTGATATGCACCTGCACATGCCGTTATGAATTGTTTAAACACCTTGGTAGCCCCGCCACAGTTGTGACATTTAGGTTAAAAAATACTGAGATTAGTAAAGTAGCAGACATTTTAATTAACGTATTATTTGTCTTTTGTTAGGACTCCTTCATAGAGAAAACATGTTTGGAAATGAACATTTTCCTTATGCTGAATATGCGTTTATGTGCGTTAAGAGGGTTGTAGAACTAAACATATATTTCTTATAATAGTAGCAACACATTTTCATTCTTTGTTTTATATTTGATCTTTTCATTGATACAATAAATAAAATAAAGCCTGATGGTGTGGCATTGAACAGCTTTAACTCTATTCAGTATCTGTACAGAAACATTTTTTAAAGTGGTAGTAATCTCAATTTTGATTTTTACCTGCAGGTAAGCTTGTAAAAAAGCTTACCTGTAGGAAAAATGAATATCTCCTAAACATTCACCATTTAGGAGATATTCTAGAGATATTCTAGAGAGCAGCAGCCGGGGATGCCTCTGGTGCATGCACTCTGAAGGAACAGCATACCTGTGCCGCACCTTCACAGCTCTGTGCCCCAGCCATGGCTCCCAAGCATGACGTCATCTTGGCTCAGCCATTCAAGCGGCTGCAGCCCAAGAACCCGGAATGAAGACCGGGTGAAAATGGAAGTCTCTGCAGCAGGTACAGCACGTCTCTGGAGGGCTTTATTCACAGGTAAGTCTTTCATAATGTGCAAGTATGTGATGCATGCTAGCACATTATGCCTTTACCTTGTAGGGTTTTTCTTTTTCTTACATTTACTACCTCTTTAAAACAGATATGTCAATATGGGGAAGTAGCCATAGTATGATGTAAAGCTGAAATTGCATATAATAAACCTGAAATTGCATAAATGTGTGTGTGTGTGTGTGTCTGACAGACTGAGTTTGAATATGAGTAAAAAAAACGTTCAATTAATTCTTAAGAATAGCCCACTAAAAGGTCACAACAAAAGCAATTTTTACTGCAGTCATGTTCTGTTTGGTGCTGCCCCATGGAGTACTTTTTTCCAGCACTATATATCCTCAGTCTTCCTCAATCTTCTGAGTTGAATGATACTCATTATCATTCAATTCACTTCTCTAAACCCAGGTTTTAATGCATCTGCCGTCAACCTGTGACTGGACAGTGATACTGTAAGTCTATCTCTCTGTCAACGCTTTTTCCTTCTGAAAACACGCAAACTGGTTTGTTCCTTGTGCTGCTTTTTCCTATTACGCTCTGAACTCTGCTGTAGAGACTGAAATCAAATCACATTCTTGTACTTACACTCCTTGCATTTAAAAATACATTTAATGATTTATTGATGCATAAATAGAGCTGCATTCATTTGTGTCTTTTATATCTGCCCAAAGTTCAGCTTTAAAGTATCAAAAGAACTTCTCATATTGCAAAGGCGTGTGTATTATATTGTTCAGTGCAGAATTGCTGGATTATGCCTAGAAGGGGATTGAGGGAAGAAATGGAAGTAGGTAGGATAAACTGGATGAAGAAAACATGGATTTAAGTATTCTTTGATGGCTCACATTGCTGGCAGTTATATTAAAATAGTCCTTGTGGAATTCTTTTCTCCTCAGCTTGAGCAATAGGTAAGGACATAGCCTCAGTCACTTTTCATAACATCACTTTCCCTCAAGCTATCCAACTTTGTTACAAAGACATTTACTGTATCTTCCTAAGAATAGCTCTTCCTGTATGGAATACTGTTTATGTAGGCAGCATTGATATAAACACCATTATCCAGAGGAACAACTTCCAAGTATGAACAATTTTAGGCTCCTGTCTTCTAGAACATGGGGAATCATCAGAGGATCAAAGGTGGTGATGTCATACTGAATAACTACACAAACTGGATATTGACTATACAAGCTGCATACTGTATGTATACTGTGGATTTTGAAAATATCAGAGGTCAGGAACTGACGTATGAGTTTATCACCCGAAATCACAATGATGGGATATCTATGAAGGTCTTATTGAAAACTTTAAGGGCTTTGAGTTAGTTATATTTAGTTCATTTTTTGCTTATACATTTTTTAACTGTTATTTTCAAACAGTTTTTTCCCTTTCGGTTTGCTTCTGTTTGCAAGTCTATTTGTCTGAGAGAGACCGCGGACTGTCCTGATGACTTCATGGTCCTAATTCATTAAACTGCAAGGTGTAAAATTTGCACGTGTAAAAAAAAACATTTGCTGCACATTGCACATGCATCAAGAAACTTTTTGTCTGCACAAATATCATGCAAGCTGTGTGCAATGCTTTACTCAGGGCTTTTTTTCAGAGGGAACAGGGGGGGGGGCACACAGTTCCGACACCTCCAGTACTAAATGCGTGTAATAGTTGGGGAGTGCTGAGGTGTGCTTGGGGGTCTATTGATGATGGTTGCTGGGGGTTCTATTCGCACAGGAAGGAACCTATTTTGTGTGGGGGGTTATTGTTGCTGATGTTGAACCTATTGTCATTGAAAGGGCTCTTATGTTGCTGGGGATAAATTGTTGCTAAGATGGAACTACTGTTGAGGGAGAGGTCTATTGTTGTTGGATGCTGGAGGGTCTATTGATGCTGGCCACCAGGAGATCAGTTGTGGCTGCAGGGGGTCTTTTGTTGCTAGGGTGTTATTTTGTTGCAGCGGTCCATTTTTGCTGGGGGGGTCTATTGTTGTGGGGGGGCACTTTTGCTGAGGAGGGGGGTCTCTTGCTGTTAGAGGATGGGGTGTATTTTTTCTGACTGCCAGGGTCTATTTTACTGCTTTTTTTGTTATCATTAACAAATTCTCCATACAAATTACTTAGCGCCACAAAATTATACTTGTTTCTGTATTCTCTAAAAGGGATGGTACTGGGAGGTGAGTAGAGGCTGGCACCAATGGACATGCTCAGAGATGGGTAGGAGGTGGAGACAAGAGGTGACTCAGAAGGGGTGAGTTACTGCACCTCTTCTCTGAGAAAAAAAGCCCTGGATTTACTTATGCTGGTAGAAATTGTCACATGCATATTGTGCTGTGAGTATAAACTTTCATGTGCTAAAATGTCAGGAAATACAAAGTCAAATGATACTAGGAAGTATTCCTAGAGGGTGATTGTCTTTGATACATCTAAACAATACAGTTTTGGGTCTGATAATAAGCAGGGTATTCTGCAACACCTATCAAGGAATGAAACAAAATAATACAAAACTGAATAGAAGTGAAAACTCCTATTACTAAATCAATTTTAGAGAATTTAAAAAAAATTAAAATATTTATAAATTTTAAAAAAGTTAAATGTAGTGCACAAAAATATGTATATCCATGCTGCATAGGCCATCTTGTTCACCTTAGACATCAAATATAACACTTGCCCAAAAAATATTTCCAACTTTTTTGGAAAGTTTTTTACTTCCACAATGAACTTGGAAAGCAGGCAAAGAATATCAATGTTCCAGAATAAATTCTTTCTACAACACTCCATGTCAACTGTCAGATGCAACTTATCACCTGCTTTCAGCAGGATAAATTCAGATGTCTCGGTTTTACAGTTAAATATGCACTTTATGGGACCATTCACATCATCAAGGTGAGTTAAGTGCATTATGGTGTTGGCGTTAAAACAGCCCTTCCAAAATGAATCGGCTGCCAACTCATTAAGCAAAATGTTTACATATGCAAAAAAAATAAAATTTTATATATATATATATATATATATATATATATATATATACACACACACACATACACACACACATATACACACGCAATCAAAAAGTGTTACAATATGTGTAAAGTGCAAATAATTTTTACACAAAACTCTACTTACCAGAAAAGTACAAAAAGGCATGGCCATACAAAATAGACCAGGCTGAAAAGTTTTGTTGCCATGCTTTTTTTTGCTTTTTATCAGCTATACTCTCTAATAAGATATCACGGTTTTTATACATAGATTGTCAGTGTCCTCCATAACAGTGTTCCAGGGTTTTTAATCCATTCTTGCATCTACCTGCACAATAATTTCTGTTCCGCTAGTTGCCATGCACCTCTAAAAGCAAAACAGTTCCAATATCATGTTTAACAATTCTCACGTTATTTTTTTTTTCAAATACTTCTACAATCATATTTCTGCAATCAGACCTTGACAGTGGAAGATTCTCTACTCCGTTGAAAGAAATTAGCCTTGGTCTTAGAAATCTTTTTTCCAGGTCATAGTTTCCCCTTGACTTTCCTTTCTTAATGGCAATCCAGGTGGTATACATTGCAATCAGAAAGTATTTAAATATATTTATAGCCTACATTTTAATAGTCCGGTTTCTTTATGTTCAGATCTTCCATCTTGAAGAACACCTTGAGTGTTAGATTTTGGTTTACATTTCTGTTTTCATTGGACGTGGATGAAGGCCTTGGGTCTAACTGTATGTGTTTAATACAGGCACTGCATATTCTGCATATTCATTTCTTTTTTTTTTTACATCCTTTTTTTGTATTTTTTTCCATATTTGACAGTGACAGAGGTTGCTCAAATGATATTGGAGAAAATTTAGATAAAAGGTTTTGTGTCCTATATGCCCACATCCTAAATATTGTACATACGATACCAAGAAAATTGCAACAGCAGAACAATGAAATGGCTGAAAAACACCTAGTCCTCACACAAGGGATGCCATGAGTGGATAGCCCAGCCCAGTGTCAGTCTAATATCCCAAGGAGGAACTTTCCAGTTTATGGGGATCCAAATGGGGTCCAACACATACAGTAATAAAAAGGTTCAGGATAGTCAATCATTTGAAGTAATACAGCAACTGCATCCGACATCCCCCATTGTAGATTGTCCCCCATCCCCCAAATGTGTTCCCCATTGTACAAATGATAAAAATGCCAGTGGCACTTGAGCTGTAAAAGAAACAGTTGTAAAAATATATTTCAACTACTTGAATAAGATAGGTATTGTAAGCACCCTTGGCAGTTTTACACCAGTCACAGCAGTTAGGTAAAATATAAACACTTTTAAATTTAAAAAAGGAACTCATATACAGAATATTAGTATTACATATTTTAACCATATACAGTATGGATAACAGATATATTTTTAATTAAGTACTCCTTTAAAGAGACACTAACCATGTAAAGTCATATTTCAGCTTTCCCCTGCCTCTCCTTACGCTGTCTGCTGGTTTTACAGCCTAGAGGTTAAAGGCACATTACTTCTTTCATCATTAACAGTGCCTGACTCCAGCAATTGGCCACTAGGCTGTAACACTGCATCTTGGGTAGAGGTCATATTCTCACCTATATTCTGAGCACTGGGTATTTTGAATAGGTTGGAGCTGGGAGATTGCTGGAGAGGTGAGTATGAGTTTTTCTCAGACCCTGTTGCTTTGTCCTTAATGGGTCACAGTGTCTCTTTATAGAGAAACGTAACTCTTAAAGTTATGTCCAAAAAGGCAGACAGAAGGCAAATGATTTGTCTCAAGTATTGCCTGTGGTTTCCCTGCAGCTTTTCCCCATCACTGACTTATTACTTTTTACTTATTTATTTTTCAGGAGAAATTCTAGGCAAAAGATACATTTTTCTGGGTACTATGACGGCACATTTCACATTAGATGTCCCCAGAATATCTAATGTTAACAGCAAATTTTAATTTCCGGTACACTTTACTTTACTTTCACTCAGAAATCTAGAACATGTAATTTTTATTGCATTAGACTGTCTCTTATTTTTATTGGTTTATTTAGTTTACATTTCAAGGCCTCTTAAGGCTTTGAATGTACATTCCCAAGTGGCTGTGTAAAAATTCCTAGTACAGTACTCTTGTTATGGTAGATTTCATGAAATGTAAAAAAAAAACATGTAGACAACCACCTGGATTTATCTTGACAATATAAAGCACCATCTGTTTAACCAATGTTGTTTCCCATTCAGGTTTTAACTTATAATTACAGAAATACTGTCTGCTTCCTGCAGGTATCAAAATGTTTCACCTTCCAGACTTTGTGCCTGCTCTATAATGTCCTTATCCGTTTGAAGTGCAAAGTGTACACAGGTGGTGCTAGCTGTTAGATCCTGAAATTATGACTTTCCAATGTATTCTATTCCAGATCAATGTGTTTAAAAATTCTCCATATGAAAAACAGTTTTAAGTGCTATTACATGACTTCAAACAGTGAGATGAAGCTTTTCTTTTCAAAGAAATGTTTAGAACGAATAAGTGCTCTATTGTGTGCAAAATGGAAAATACTTCTCTTTGTTTTCACAGCACTCATTAAATGTTACATTAAAACAAATTTTAACTGGATATTAGAATATTAATTTATTATGATGCAGTATGAAACTTTTATATACATATGCATGAGAGGAAAACCGAGAACATTTAATAATTTGCATCATAGTATTTTCTTACGCTGAGGACAGAGGAGAAACATAGGGAATTTGTATCATTGTAAAAGACTCCTAAAAATGTAATTAAGAAATAGTGGTGGGTGAACAAGATGATATGATATTACCAACATAGAAAACAGAATATATTCCTGGACAATTGCAACTTCACAAGTTTGAATGACCAGTATGATGCATATGTTTCTTTAAGGTTTGTCTGTTTAATAATTTTCTGCTTCTTGCACTTGAAAGACCATAGAACTACAATATTTTTATTACTGGGAAAAGAAAGGAAGCAAGCAAAGAATAATACTGGGACACGTTTTTGTAAGGGCCAGGTATTAGGATATAGACTTTCTTTGTAGAGGGCCAACACTGTCGAACAGTTGCTTTTGGTGTGTGACGCTGCAAACGATAAAGTTTTGCACATGACTGGCATTTTTCACTAAATCTGGGATTTTTTAAGGTAAGGTTAGTACACCTAATAAGTATGAAGACCAGGAGTTCTGACTTCACTCACTGCTTGATAGATCTGGGTCATGGACTCGCAAAGTCTTGATGGCAGAGACATATAATTCTTAGTATTTTTGAACAGAAAGAAGTAACAGCCTACAGTTTCTCCCAGCAGATATTCACTTTAAAATGTTAGTGTTACGGTCATGTTAAGAGTTCTTAAAATTTCAGTTATAGGTTAGGAGGAGGTTAGGTAAGAGGCTAAGTCTCTGGATGAGATGTGGATTTTGGGAAATAGCTTAACACGCAGTGCCTACCACCACTATTGGGCTTAGCTTGGATTCCAAACAGCTTCAGACATTAGTGAATTTTCACCTTTTGGAACTTCTGGACTTTAACCACAAGAACTAGATTTTTGTGTTAGCTCTAATAGACCATTTATGTTATGCCCATTTGTATGTATGCTCTTTATGTGACTATTAGTCATTTTTCACTGTAGGAATGGTGTAGGATAAAAGAGGAAGAGCTGGATACTTAATGTTGTATTAATCAGTCTGGGCACATGTGCCTTTTCCATATATGCAGGCATGTCTCAGACATCCAGTGGTTCTAAGAAAACATGAATGTCATTGTCTAGGTTGAGTGCACCTAAGCATATTACATCCACCTGAGAGATATTTTAGCTATTACTCTGTTTCAAAACCCTATAAGACATCCAAGTCAATGCTTCCAGGCATTTTTTGAAAAAGATGGCATAATGAGATATTAGATGAATAGTTTGTTACTCCAGGGTTTTTCAAAGGTATCAGTGTGCATTCTTTCATCACTTCTCCTAGGGGTTCACTTACCCATGAGATGTTTGTGTCATTATTCAGCTGAATGGAAAACCAATATGAAAATTATAATTATCTGTATAATTGTTGCCTGACTCTTTAGTGTAGACATTACAGCAGGACATTATTGGTGTTCGTCATTGTACATCTGCTATTAACTTATTGTTATTTATATTGAAAAGTGTATCTAGATTTTAATATATCTCAATATGATAATCTGAGATATACAACCATAAACTATTAATTTATTAAAATATTAATTAAACTATTAATTAATTAAAGGGTTAGAGTATTGGGGATCAGAGATCTATACCACAAACATAAAGACACAAAAATAAGAGCAGCTTTGTAGGTCTTCATTAAATAAAGTTGCATAAATCTTCATTAAAAAGTGTCACTAAATAGACCTCAGTAACCTAAATGCAGTGTGTTTATACATTTGTGTGGTTGGCAGTGTTGTAGAAAGCTACTGTATATTAGACATGGGAGAGTTAGAAGGTTTTGGCTGGTGATTAGACCTTACTGGTATATCCTCCTAATGACTCTCCTTCTATTCTCTCTGCTGTGGCCCCTTTTCATTGCATGTTACTGTTTATTGCTTTTTTTTTCACTCTATCTGCCTCCTCTGGGTCTTCCTTCACTCCAGATTCCCCTCCTGTGGATAGACATATGAAAGAGCATTCCCTTAAGCCACTCAATTGCATCTTGAGGGCAGGGGTGGACTGACAACTCATGGGGCCCCCTGGGAAATAGGGGATCATGGGGCCCCTGTGTCCTTACCCACACTCAAAGCACACCCACAAAAGGATATAAAAGGCACCAGGGGAATTTCATGGGGCCCCCTACTGACCCCAGGCCCTCGGGCAGTGCCCAAGTGCTCGAATGGTCAGTCCGCCCCTGCTTGAGGGGTATGACTAAGCATCTCCTTGTATCAGAGCAGTACCAAGTCTACGATAAGGTGACACAGACAACCTGCCTATGCTCTATGGTTTACCACAAATGTTACCTAAATACCAATGCGTGCACATAAATATCCCATAAACGTGTCTGCTAAATGTGAGGAGTCATGCATCTGTGACTGTAGAACCTAGTGCAATGCCCACTCATTACAATAAAAGGGCCAGCTACCAACAGGAGATATACTGATCAGTTAATTCGCGAACACTAGTAAACAACAGAAAACGTAAACGGTTAGATCATCTTTAATGGTCATTTTCCAAAAAATCCCCATGCATTCCAGCATCCCCACATTCCAGCACGTTACATGCTATTCCTCTACTCTTCACAAAGTTGCTTCTGTCCCCTTTCATACATGTAGGCCATGCTCAACCTGTGTAAAAAAATTCTAAGGAGCTGATCCCCACTCATTAATGTGCTTAACAGCAGGATAAGCAAGATGTTAGAAGTGCACACCCAGGGCCCACTGGCAGTGTGGTATGATAGAAATTCTGCAAAACCCATGTGCAGGGCAGAATGCACAGTCAAATGTGAGCATGATAGCTTATGGATTTTGAGTTGTAAATGTTAGTCACCTAAATAAAAAAAGTTTTTTTACACTATTGGAGCCTCCTATCTCATATGGTTTATGAAATCCCTGATCATGGTAAGAGGAAGGAGTGGTGGTACCTTGGATAATTAACCCCTTGGGGGAAAGTGCTGACTGACCTACTCTAGCAGGGGGTCAGTTTTGTCTGGTGAGTTTTCGCATATAGTGGTGGCTCACTACTGAACATAAGAGAACTTTTTGTAGAACACTTTATGATTAACAACATTTGGTTTGCACAGTTTGCACAGAGCACTTTTTGAACTGTAAAAAGATAAAGGATAGCTGCAAGCATCACTTGAAAGACATTATTAATTAACGGGCATTTTTATTTAAAGTTGTATTACATGGGATATTATATATTAACAATTAATAATTTAGTATTTTCTACAATTGTTCATTGTTGGTTTAAAGCGCTGTGATTAAGGATAACATTTTATGTAAGCACACACAGGGATTGATTTACCAAAACTTGAGTGTGCAAAATAGGGTGCAGCTGTGCATGGTAGCCAATCAGCTACTAACTTCAGCTGGTTCAATTAAGCTTTGACAAAAAAAACCCTGAAAACTTATTGGTTTCTATGCAGAGCTGCACCAGATTTTGCACGCTGCAGTTTTAGTAAATCTACCCCATAGTGTAAACACAGCAGCTACCTTTTTTAGGTTAGGAGTTAGTTTTTAATTGCAGTCACTGGGCACAGGTGTTTAATATGTATTTATCATATATTACATAGTTAGGCATAAAGAGCGGAAGCTTGACTTTGGATCATAACATGACAAGACAGCAAAGAAGATAGAGAAAATGGCAAATCAAGCCAGTGTTATTTGTCAGATTGACAGGCAAGGGTGGGACTAATCCCAGCCCTTACATATCTAGAGACAAGGATTGAGTACAAAAAGGAGAAAAGTCAGCTTGTATATATATCAACAGAGAACAAACGGAGAGGCAATTGCTTTTGCCATAATAGGCCCCAGCATAATTAAGGAGTATGATCAGGGGAGATAGGTGCACAGAAAGTGGACTGATCCCACAATACCCATATATTATGGAATTGTTCTAGAGCATCCTTGATGTTGGCCATGACATGTTCCATATTTCTAATATCCAAAATAATAGACAAAAGCTCAGTGGGAAATGGGGTCTGAGTTGACAACCAATGAAGGGGAACAGCTCTTATGACAGCTGTCAAAACATGGGAGATCAGCCTTCATCCTCCCTAGTTTGTTTGCAAAGTGTTATGGGTTTTGGGGTAAAAAAATTATAGTTTTATCTGTCAAATTATTATTTTTTATTAATATTGTTTTTTATTAGTGTTAGGTTTAGCTTAGTAGTTAAATGGTATCTTTAAGTTAAGAGTTATTTTTAGCAGTTAAAGTTGACTTTAGTGACATGTTTACACAGATGGCTTCTTTATTATGATGCCCTTCAAGAAAGATGGTCAACAAATGACTGGATGCAACTAGAGAGGTGCTAGAAAAAAAAGTGACAAATCTGTCTTTCAGTGGACTTCTGTCAAAAACAGAAGAAGCAACCTGTGGTGGGCACATTGTCTGAAGAGTGGCCCAGTAGCCAGGTGAGGGTCACATCTGCTGCATTTCAGTGGTGGGGTCAAAGTGATAAGCACCTCATGTATTTGGTAAAGAATTTTATTATGTTTAATTACCACTAATGAAGAAAAGGAAAATGTTCTTGCTCACCCTTTAAAGAATGCCCTTCCCCCATTTGAACAAATAGAACTAACGCCCTTTTCCCCACACCCCCAGTTGATATTACTGCTAAATATTTGGGAGAAGGAGGATTAAGAATTTATACTTTAGTTGGATACCATGGGAGCTAGTTGTTGTTTGCATTATGCCATGGCATTTGCAGCACCCTACAGAGCATTATTTGCTTTGCTGCTTCCACTGTGGATAACTGAACGTAGATTTTTTCATTTTAGCATTTTTCTGTACAGTGTCAATATTAGTTTAAAGTGACCTAAACCATGCGGATGAGGCCTAGTACCCAGCAGTAAGGATGAGGTTGGGGTTCACCACTACCATGGTTTTGTGGAGGGTTCAAAGTTTGTGGCCTGGAAAATGAATGTCAGAATTCATCAGGCCAAATACTTTTTAACCACAATACCTTGCATAGACTTTGAACTTAGGTCAGCCAGCTTAGAAGGCAAATAGGGAATTTTTTTAACATGAGCATCCTCATTATAAAAGGGTAAGTTCAGAGCAACTATTCTATCAATGTGTTTCATCTGTGATAGGGAACATATAGTGCTGCAGGCAAACTGCATAGGCAGAGATTAGTGTAAGGCTTGTAAGCACTGGCAGATCTGTTAAAGTACAGGTAAACCTATTATTACAATTATTATTATTTTATGTCATATGGGTAGCAAAATGTTATTTTAGAGAATTGGGGGATAAGGAGGATGGAAGGGCTTTGCCCATTTCTATCCTTTAGTACATCTTAATGCTGCTCATGTTCTGCAGCCTTTTTACAGCCTATCCTCCACATGCACTACAATGATAATAGGTCACATGAATTGTTTTTCACAGGGCATATTTCTTAACACCTTCCTGCCTGCCCTGGCACACACATTAAAAGTTCATAATGCTCAGGTGGACAGGAAGGATCGGCGATCATGTGACCACTGTAATTGACTGCGACAATGGTCCCATGATCAGAAACTGGTTCCAATGACTACCAATGTTTTCTCAGGACTGAAAGTTGTTTTTACAGCAGCTCAGTCTTTGTGCTGGGAGCCAGGGGCAGACTGACCATCCGAGCACTCGGGCACTGCCCGAGGGCCCGGGATCAGTAGGGGGCCCCATGAAATGCCCCTGGTACCTTTTATAGGCTTTTTTGGGTGTGCTTTGAGTGTGGGCAAGGACACAGGGGCCCCATGATCCCCTATTGCCCAGGGGCCCCATGAGTTGTCAATCTGCCCCTGCTCCCAGAACAAAAACATTGCCTACCCAGCAACGCATATATGCGACTTGTGAGCATTAAAGACATGGCTTTTTGCATATGGGCACACACACATATGGACCTGGTGTTACATGGTGGCAACAATGAGTATAATCCTTAGTGCATCAGCACAGCAACCTATGGTTTCTCCTACAAGAGTATGTGACAGGGTTATATTTAGAGTCAGGAAAATGTGTTACACTTATATGGGTTTCATAGCATTTTCCAGTTGATTTCCCACAGCAGATTACTTACAGGTTATTTTGCGTGTAATAGACTTCAACAGACCCGCACCAAAAATGCAAGTGTTACATTTTTTGCCGGGGTTTTGCCTGGTTTTGTTTTGTTTTTTTTGCTAATAGAAAAGTATAACAGTTCTGTTCATGTAGTGTGACTTTCAAGTGACTATAGAATCTCTGGCACTCAAGTAGCATCAAAATATCAAAGTCACATCAAAGTATTCCAGGAACCTTTATGTGACCATGTTGGGGTTAGGGTTAAATGTTAGGGTTAAGGTTAAATGTAAGTATTAGGGTTAAAAGAAGGATTAGGGTTAAAGTTAAGGTCAGGGGCGTGTTTACCACACGGCAACCAAGGCGTTTGCCTAGGCCAGCATTTTTCAGGGGGGCGGTGTGGCGCTGCCCCCCTGACTTCCTCTGGCAGAAGTGACACAGGACACAGGGGGCGGTACTACTGGGGCAGGGAAGTGAGGGGCAGCAGTCAATTTTTGTGTTGCCTAGGACAGCACAAAACCTAAATACACCACTAGTTAAGATTAGGGTTAAAGGTGAGGTTAGAGTCAGGGTTGGGCTGAGCGGCAATTTTTAGGGTTGAGACGCAAACCCTAACAATTACCACTAACCTTAACTCTAACCCTAGCTCATAACCCTAAGCCTAGCCCTTAACCCTAAACCTAACTCTAACCCTAGCCCTTAACCCTAAGTCTTAACCCTAACTGTAGACGTTAACCCTAACATGCAACTTTAGTGACATAAAGGTTCCTGCACTACTTTGATGAGACTTTGGTGCTACTTGAGTGGCAGATTGTGTAAAGCCACATCAAAGTTACATGAAAGTCACACTACATGAACAGAACTGTCATACTCTACTATTTACCAAACAAAATGCAAAATGCGGCAAAAACACATTTTCAAAAAAGGCATAATGCACCTCAAAACATGCTGGAAAAATGCATCAACTGCAACCTACATAGATGTGAACCTAGCCTAAGACAGGGACAAAACATTGTCACCACATAACACAATGTGCCCAACTAAGGACCCTTATATCAGTATCACCAGCTGTTATTTACATGAAAGCTAGTGATGAAAAAGACTTTTCAAGTGATATTTTCATATAAATATATAAAAAAGAGTTCTTGAGTTGAAGTGCTGAGCAACAATCTGTATGCCTGTTTTTGCACATCCAAATATCTATTAAAGACCAATATCTCTCCACAACAACTGATTTATTGCTGGTGCTTCAATTGTCAAAACTAGAGATGAGCGAATTTTTCAAAAATTCGATTCGGCTGATTCGGCGAATTCCAGGAAGAAATTCGATTCGATGCGAATTAATTCGCTACGAAGTTAACTTATAAAAAGGGTTTCTAGGCTTCAGAGAGCCTTTAAATTAGTGCAGAACACTGTACCTTTAATTTAAATGCCCTTGGAGATGAGGAAGGAGAAGGAGAAGGAGAAGGATGAGAAGAAGGAGAAGGATGAGAAGAAGGAGAAGGAGAAGGATGAGAAGATGGAGAAGGAGAAGGATGAGAAGATGGAGAAGGAGAAGGATGAGAAGATGGAGAAGGAGAAGGATGAGAAGAAGGAGAAGGAGAAGGATGAGAAGAAGGAGAAGGAGAAGGATGAGAAGAAGGAGAAGGATGAGAAGAAGGAGAAGGAGAAGGATGAGAAGAAGGAGAAGGATGAGAAGAAGGAGAAGGATGAGAAGAAGGATGAGAAGAAGGAGAAGGATGAGAAGAAGGATGAGAAGAAGGAGAAGGATGAGAAGAAGGATGAGAAGAAGGAGAAGGATGAGAAGAAGGAGAAGGAGAAGGATGAGAAGGAGGAGAAGGATGAGAAGAAGGAGAAGGATGAGAAGAAGGATGAGAAGAAGGATGAGAAGAAGGAGAAGGATGAGAAGAAGGACAGTTCTGTGACAGTTTCTGTCTATTTCTGACAGTTCTGTGACATTCACTCCATACAGCGGTTTCAACCGCTGTATGGAGGGAATGTCCCAGAACTGTCAGAAATAGTCTATTTCTGACAGTTCTGGGACATTCACTCCATACAGCGGTTGAAACTTTGTATCTATTTGTTTCCATAAATGACATTCTGCAGATACACTTAGAGGAGCTCTGCACATACACTTTTTGCCGGCTTGGAATTATTCTTATTTTCATCCTACTTCTTCTTCTTCTTCTTCTTCTTCATCCTCATCCTCTTCTTCTTCTTCTGAGGATGAGGATGAAGAAGAAGAAGAAGTAGGATGAAAATAAGATTAATTCCAAGCCGGCAAAAAGTGTATCTGCAGAGCTCCTCTAAGTGTATCTGCAGAGCTCCTCTAAGTGTATCTGCAGAATAGAGGAGCTCTGCAGATACACTTTTTGCCGGCTTGGAATTATTCTTATTTTCATCCTACTTCTTCTTCTTCGTCCTCATCCTCTTCTTCTTCTTCTGAGGATGAGGATGAAGAAGAAGAAGAAGAAGAAGAAGTAGGATGAAAATAAGCTTAATTCCAAGCCGGCAAAAAGTGTATCTGCAGAGCTCCTCTAAGTGTATCAGCAGAGCTCCTCTAAGTGTATCTGCAGAATAGAGGAACTCTGCACATACACTTTTTGCCGGCTTGGAATTATTCTTATTTTCATCCTACTTCTTCTTCTTCTTCTTCATCCTCATCCTCTTCTTCTTTTGAGGATGAGGATGAGGATGAAGAAGAAGAAGAAGAAGTAGGATGAAAATAAGAATAATTCCAAGCCGGCAAAAAGTGTATCAGCAGAGCTCCTCTAAGTGTATCTGCAGAATAGAGGAACTCTGCACATACACTTTTTGCCGGCTTGGAATTATTCTTATTTTCATCCTACTTCTTCTTCATCCTCTTCTTCTTCTGAGGATGAGGATGAAGAAGAAGAAGAAGTAGGATGAAAATAAGATTAATTCCAAGCCGGCAAAAAGTGTATCTGCAGAGCTCCTCTAAGTGTATCTGCAGAGCTCCTCTAAGTGTATCTGCAGAATAGAGGAACTCTGCACATACACTTTTTGCCGGCTTGGAATTATTCTTATTTTCATCCTACTTCTTCTTCTTCTTCTTCATCCTCATCCTCTTCTTCTTTTGAGGATGAGGATGAGGATGAAGAAGAAGAAGAAGAAGTAGGATAAAAATAAGATTAATTCCAAGCCGGCAAAAAGTGTATCAGCAGAGCTCCTCTAAGTGTATCTGCAGAATAGAGGAACTCTGCACATACACTTTTTGCCGGCTTGGAATTATTCTTATTTTCATCCTACTTCTTCTTCTTCTTCTTCTCCATCCTCATCCTCTTCTTCTTCTGAGGATGAGGATGAGGATGAAGAAGAAGAAGAAGAAGAAGTAGGATAAAAATAAGATTAATTCCAAGCCGGCAAAAAGTGTATCTGCAGAGCTCCTCTAAGTGTATCTGCAGAGCTCCTCTAAGTGTATCTGCAGAGCTCCTCTAAGTGTATCTGCAGAATAGAGGAACTCTGCACATACACTTTTTGCCGGCTTGGAATTATTCTTATTTTCATCCTACTTCTTCTTCTTCTTCATCCTCATCCTCTTCTTCTTCTGAGGATGAGGATGAAGAAGAAGAAGAAGAAGTAGGATGAAAATAAGATTAATTCCAAGCCGGCAAAAAGTGTATCTGCAGAGCTCCTCTAAGTGTATCAGCAGAGCTCCTCTAAGTGTATCTGCAGAATAGAGGAACTCTGCACATACACTTTTTGCCGGCTTGGAATTATTCTTATTTTCATCCTACTTCTTCTTCTTCTTCTTCTTCTTCTTCATCCTCATCCTCTTCTTCTTCTTCTGAGGATGAGGATGAAGAAGAAGAAGAAGAAGAAGTAGGATGAAAATAAGAATTCCAAACCGGCAAAAAGTGTATGTGCAGAGTTCCTCTATTTCTGACAGTTCTCTGACAGCTTCTTCACATGTACAGCGGTTGAAACATCTGTATCCTAAATGGAAACTAATAGATACAATGTTTCAACCGCTGTACATGTGTTCCTTCTGTCAGAGAACTGTCAGAAATAGCGGAGCTCTCTGCAGGGACACTTTTGCCGGCTGATCGGGAAAAATCCGATTCGCGCACCCGAAGTAGGGAAATATTCGGATTCGCCGCGAATCGAATTTTTCCTGAAATTCGTATCGAACTCCGGTTCGCCTGGTTCGATTCGCTCATCTCTAGTCAAAATCTTTGCTACTTTTTTTCTAATAACTGGTGTCTTTTCTCACTTTATTTTTTTTATTATGTCTTTTTGCTTGGGCTAATCTGAGTGCATCTGCATTTGTTGCTGAAAGTTCAATTCAACACCTCAGTGAATCCTTTGAAAAAAAAAGTAAAACATTGTGCACTTAAAACATCACACATTCTCACCCAGGATATTCAGCAACCCTCAACCGTATCCCAATATACCCAATCAAAGCTATAGCTATAGCCCTTAGATAATGAATTAATTGGTGTAGCACTATGATATGCGACATAAACATATAAACAAATATATAAAACACAACAGTGATAGATGATAAATAAATTGTGATCAGATCCTCCAGGGATCTAGAACATACTGGTAAGTGCCACAAAATCGTGAATAATAGTGAATATGACAACTTGGTCCTGAACTTGGACCCAATATATGGTGAATAATAAATAAATAAAAAAACCCAATACCAGAAAAAAGGGGGTTATAAGCATTAAACGAGTGCAATACACAGTGTATCCCAAAATGCGGGATAAATCCTAAAATAAAGTGACAAGTGCCTAAACCCCGAAATACAATATACACATGAAAAACATAATCAAAACCCCTGTACAAATCTCAACAATTTACATGTGAAAAAAACTGTATAATGAAATATACATCAAAATGGTGAAAATATCTAAAATACAGTGTATATATATATATATATATATATATATATATATATATATATATATATATATATATAAAAAGAACGTCCAGTAAAGTGCAAAACTGCAAATAACTTTGAACAGACCTTTGACACAAGGAACTCATACACCTTATTAATTAAAGCAATCAATTCTAAGAACAGCTCAGCCACATAATAATGGCTGCAATGAAGGAGGGGATTGGGGAACTCCACAGATACCCCCTCTCTTATGACTGGCAATGGACCTGCTGACCTCCTGAAAGTAGACCCTTTAAATAGGGGACTCCCAAGAACGGCCCTCCGAAACTCCACCTATCATAAATTTACACTACATTGGTCTCGTTGGTTAAAACACCCCAATTGTTCAATCACCTGATTACTAGTTCTAAATATTATCGGATACTATATTCACAGCTCATTGGTGCCCTCCTTCTTCCCTTCCCCATTTTTCTTGCCCTTTCTCATCCCCCTCCTAGTTCCTTATGTTTCACGTTCTGCAACATGGTTCATGAACCACGAGCATACCTCTCATGTAAACTTGATCACATTTAACAGGTCCCCAGCCGGATGGTGGGGATCTATTACCTCTTCTTTCCTCTCATGTCCTGTAAACTTACATTTGTGAACCTTTTACTTGAATGTTCCTATATGATGTTATCCTGTTCAAGAAAACTGAAAAAATGTAATAAAAATATTTGAAAATAAATAGGGGACTCCCCAAAATTCTAGAAGATCCTGGGGGGTCAGCTGACCTTAACTGACCAATCCTAAGGGCCCCCTGAATTCCAGAAGATTCCTGGCAGTTAGATGACCATAGTTGACCTGTCCCAAGTGCCCCCACTAACACAGGTGCAATGGGGGGGCTTGAAACTGCTGCTGCCACAATCCTATGAGTAGAAGGGGGGGGGGGGCTTAAAAGAGGCTTCCTCTTTTTTCTTAATTTAATTACACATAATAAGCCAATATATTAATATATACTGTATATAATAATGCAGCATAAACATATTTTACCATATATTAACATTCTGGAGCAGTCACAACAATGAAAAGTTATTTACTACTGTACCTCCAACTTTGCCACTTTATCGAACCCCTGGTGAAGAATCTTGCTTCTTTAAAGGCTCTTACCAGATCTGAGTCAATATGTAAATCCACTGCAACCACTAAGGGTGCTTTATCCCTGATTTATGTGTCTATTCATGATCATCTTGTTGATTTGCTGCTCTCCTATTGCGCTCAGTGGGCTCAAGACCTGGAGGTACCTTTAGTATTGGACAATTGGATACTAATCTGGCAGGCCACCTCGAAGTGCTCTCAGAACATTCAGACATTGGAGAATTCATACAAGGTTCCTACCTGTTAGTAAAGTGAAAAAACTCCTGGGCCTACTATGTGCTAAAGTAAATAAATATGTGTGTTTATCAGTGACTGCCACTATATGTGCTACTGCTAACATTAATTGTGTTCCCACAATGCAAAATGAATATTAGTAGTGTGTGATGTAACCCTGCTGGCAGAGAATTGTGAATAATTAAAACATAAACATCAATCAAGCGAATGCTAAACAACCATGGTGAATAAACTCATGATAAAAGTGCTTGATAATGAATAAATGTATAAAATATAAATAAATATATAAAGTTCATTCAATTCCAGAAACTGCATAATCCAACACCATATATATCAAAATATAGATCTTTGCTTCACGTGACTTTCATACATTAAAGTGGCACCTCAGTGCTCTCAGAACTCTCACCTCCAATGCATATTACACTGTGTATTTATAGAAATATGTCCATTGTTGGTCTCTATCTCTTCCAGCCACTAGGGACCGACCACTCCTCCTCTCCTCTAGTAGATGTTAGGATAGCCTTAAGGATTCCACCATTTAGGATAATAGTAGTAACCTTGCCCTTCCCAAGCTTTAGAATTAATATTTCTGGAGTTCTTTTTCACTTAGGACTCCATTGATAATACAATTCTGCCACAACCTCAGGACACAGGACCCAGAAACAGAGCACTATGGGACCTTCCAAAGCTCTTTTCCCACCCATGGAGGTGAATGATCCAATTGTAGTTGATTTCTATGGTCAAACACTCAGTCAGCACATTTTCAGTGCAAGACTCTTTGTGCTGTTCTACTAATGTTTAGCTGACAGCTAGCTAACAAACCTGGCAGAAGAATCATTGTGTTTTATTCCAAAACTGAATTTACTTCTGTGAATAGTTCTGTAAAACTGCAATACAATCACATAAACTAAAGTTAGAATATGCTTTAACATGTCTTTCACACATGCATACAATAAACACATTTCTTACAAACAGCTACCTACAAATCATATTAAATACACTAACATGTCTAGTTATGTATGTGACCTTTACAAACACAATGAAAGAACTTGCAGGCAAAGGGAGAATGGAAGAGACCTTCACTGGTGTTCTTCTAGAACAGCGGTTCTCAACCTGGGGGTCGCGACCCCTTTGGGGGTCGAACGACCATTTCCCAGGGGTCGCCTAAGACCATCGGAAAACACATATTTCCGATGGTCTTAGGAACCGAGACACCGCTCCTCTGTCTCAGTCGATGTGTGGGCGGGATGACACGCTGCCCTGTCACCTGGCCACACCTCCGGGATCCCTCAACAACTCCGCCTCCTCGCCGCTGATTGGCCACCGGAACTGTAGCTCAGGAGAGGCACACAGGCGGCCAATCACCGGCGAGGAGGTGGAGCTTGGAGAGGAGGAGCCGAGCGGCAGCGCGCGTAGATCTAAGAAGTTCGAGGGAACTGCCGGAGTAAGTGAAGAGGAGAACGGCCAGAGAAGGAAGACAGCTGACAGGTAAGTGAGAGAGCGAGCCCAGGCTGGAGCAGGGGTCAGCAAGGTAAGTATCATTGGTGTCAGTGGGAGGAATAGTGCCCCATCATTTGTGTGACTAATACCAACAATGGGGCACTATTTCTCCCACTGACACCAATGATGGGGCACTATTTCCTCCCCCCCCCGCACTGACACCAATGATGGGGCACTATTCCTCCCCCCCACTGACACCAACGATGGGGCACTATTCCTCCCCCCCACTGACACCAACGATGGGGCACTATTCCTCCCCCCACTGACACCAAGAATGGGGCACTATTCCTCCCCCCACCGACACCAAGAATGGGGCACTATTCCCCCCCCGACCCCAAAGATGGGGCACTATTTCCCCCTCCACCACACTGACATCAATGATGGGGCACTATTCCTCCCACTGACACCAATGATGGGGCACTATTCCTCCCACTGACACCAATGATGGGGCACTATTCCCCCCACTGACACCAATGATGGGGCACTATTCCCCCCACTGACACCAACGATGGGGCACTATTCCCCCCACTGACACCAACGATGGGGCACTATTCCTCCCCCCCACTGACACCAACGATGGGGCACTATTCCTCCCCCCACTGACACCAAGAATGGGGCACTATTCCTCCCCCCACCGACACCAAGAATGGGGCACTATTCCCCCCCCGACCCCAAAGATGGGGCACTATTTCCCCCTCCACCACACTGACATCAATGATGGGGCACTATTCCTCCCACTGACACCAATGATGGGGCACTATTCCTCCCACTGACACCAATGATGGGGCACTATTCCCCCCACTGACACCAATGATGGGGCACTATTCCCCCCACTGACACCAACGATGGGGCACTATTCCCCCCACTGACACCAACGATGGGGCACTATTCCCCCCACTGACACCAACGATGGGGCACTATTCCCCCCACTGACACCAACGATGGGGCACTATTCCCCCCACTGACACCAACGATGGGGCACTATTCCCCCCACTGACACCAACGATGGGGCACTATTCCCCCCACTGACACCAACGATGGGGCACTATTCCCCCCACTGACACCAACGATGGGGCACTATTCCCCCCACTGACACCAACGATGGGGCACTATTCCTCCCACTGACACCAACGATGGGGCACTATTCCTCCCACTGACACCAACGATGGGGCACTATTCCTCCCACTGACACCAACGATGGGGCACTATTCCTCCCACTGACACCAACGATGGGGCACTATTCCTCCCACTGACACCAACGATGGGGCACTATTCCTCCCACTGACACCAACGATGGGGCACTATTCCTCCCACTGACACCAACGATGGGGCACTATTCCTCCCACTGACACCAACGATGGGGCACTATTCCTCCCACTGACACCAACGATGGGGCACTATTCCTCCCACTGACACCAACGATGGGGCACTATTCCTCCCACTGACACCAACGATGGGGCACTATTCCTCCCACTGACACCAACGATGGGGCACTATTCCTCCCACTGACACCAACGATGGGGCACTATTCCTCCCACTGACACCAACGATGGGGCACTATTCCTCCCACTGACAGCAACGATGGGGCACTATTCCTCCCACTGACAGCAACGATGGGGCACTATTCCTCCCACTGACACCAACGATGGGGCACTATTCCTCCCACTGACACCAACGATGGGGCACTATTCCTCCCACTGACACCAACGATGGGGCACTATTCCTCCCACTGACACCAACGATGGGGCACTATTCCTCCCACTGACACCAATGATGGGGCACTATTCCTCCCACTGACACCAATGATGGGGCACTATTCCTCCCACTGACACCAATGATGGGGCACTATTCCTCCCACTGACACCAATGATGGGGCACTATTCCTCCCACTGACACCAATGATGGGGCACTATTCCTCCCACTGACACCAATGATGGGGCACTATTCCTCCCACTGACACCAATGATGGGGCACTATTCCCCCCACTGACACCAATGATGGGGCACTATTCCCCCCACTGACACCAATGATGGGGCACTATTCCCCCCACTGACACCAATGATGGGGCTCTATTCCCCCCACTGACACCAATGATGGGGCACTATTCCCCCCACTGACACCAATGATGGGGCACTATTCCCCCCACTGACACCAATGATGGGGCACTATTCCCCCCACTGACACCAATGATGGGGCACTATTCCCCCCACTGACACCAATGATGGGGCACTATTCCCCCCACTGACACCAATGATGGGGCACTATTCCCCCCACTGACACCAATGATGGGGCACTATTCCTCCCACTGACACCAACGATGGGGCACTATTCCTCCCACTGACACCAACGATGGGGCACTATTCCTCCCACTGACACCAATGATGGGGCACTATTCCTCCCACTGACACCAACGATGGGGCACTATTCCTCCCACTGACACCAACGATGGGGCACTATTCCTCCCACTGACACCAACGATGGGGCACTATTCCTCCCACTGACACCAACGATGGGGCACTATTCCTCCCACTGACACCAACGATGGGGCACTATTCCTCCCACTGACACCAACGATGGGGCACTATTCCTCCCACTGACACCAACGATGGGGCACTATTCCTCCCACTGACACCAACGATGGGGTACTATTCCTCCCAATGACACCAACGATGGGGCACTATTCCTCCCAATGACACCAACGATGGGGCACTATTCCCCCCACTGACACCAACGATGGGGCACTATTCCCCCCACTGACACCAACGATGGGGCACTATTCCCCCCACTGACACCAACGATGGGGCACTATTCCCCCCACTGACACCAACGATGGGGCACTATTCCCCCCACTGACACCAACGATGGGGCACTATTCCCCCCACTGACACCAACGATGGGGCACTATTCCCCCCACTGACACCAACGATGGGGCACTATTCCCCCCACTGACACCAACGATGGGGCACTATTCCCCCCACTGACACCAACGATGGGGCACTATTCCCCCCACTGACACCAACGATGGGGCACTACTCCTTCCACTGACACCAATGATGTGGCACTAGTCCTTCCACTGACACCAATGATGTGGCACTAGTCCTCCCACTGACACCAATGATGTGGCACTAGTCCTCCCACTGCAAAATTACAGTTATGAAGTAGCAACGAAAATAATTTTATGGTTGGGGGTCACCACAACATGAGGAACTGTATTAAGGGGTCGCGGCATTAGAAAGGTTGAGAACCACTGTTCTAGAAGCTAAAAAGGCTGCAGTGGTTTATGGAAAATCTTTATTCTTAACAAACATGAGACACTTCCTGTTCTTTATTCATGAGGGTGCAATTGCAGTGAACACCCAATAGATGGCTCCCTACTTAACACAATAATGATATACAAAACACACTTTCTTTTTTCTTTTGTACATTGTGTAACTGGCTTGGGGACTGTGGATGACTGATAGCAGCTGCAGGTCACAAGCAGTGATTCTCTCATGGATGGATACCGGAGGCGTCTCGTTGCTGGTATCCGTGCATGATAGGGTCCCCATTTATGTCCTGCAGCTGCTATCGGTCCATCTACACTGGAGAGAGTTGTATCTGCATACCACCCTGACCACCAGAGCTGTCAACAGGTTTTCTCTATGTAAGTGAGAAATAATAAAGTATAATTGTTTTTTACTTCAAACTCACCTGACGTCTTGTTCTGTTCCTTTGCTAAGAAAAAAGTCCCCAAGCCAGTTACACAATGTACAAAAAGAAAAAGTGTATTTTGTATATCAACATTGTGTTGAGTAGGGAGCAATCTATTGGGTGTTCACTGCAATTGCACCCTTATCAATAAAGAACAGGAAGTGTCTCATGTTTGATAAGAATAAAGAATTTCCATAAACCACTGCAGCCTTCTTAGCTTCTAGAAGAACACCAGTGAAGGTCTCCTTCATTCTCCTGGTGCCCTGCTTTGTTCCTTTGCATGCATATGAGGGATTCCCCAGACCCACTGGCAAGGAATTTTGTGTGTTCCAGCCAAGTTGTTTTCCAGTTATCTAACCCTCCTGAGTGATGCTCTTCATGGAATAACCATTACCATTGAATAATGTCTACATCTCCATTGTTGTTTTGAGCACTGATATTGCTCGTCTTTATAACAAGAGTGTTTATTACCATTTTTTCAGGACTAGGTTGTACGATATCAGAGCAATGTACACAACATTGCTTAAGCCCCATAGCAGTATGAGTGACCTTATAATTTTTGTAATAGATTATATTCACAACTTTTATACACTGCTGATTTTGAGACCCCAGTGTGGGTCCATGACTTTGCTTTACTTTATGGTTGTTGTATTCTTTAATGTTTATGCTGATTATACTTCTGCATATTCATATTTGATGTTTCAATAAAGCTCTTTTGGTACCAGAAAAATGATTTGCTACTGGTTGCTTTGGGACATTCTAGCTGTATATTTTTGGGCTATTATGATTACTTAATTTGGGGCCATGCAATGCATAATTATAATAACAGATCACTAGCACAAACTTTATGTAATAAAATGTACAAAGCATTTAATACTATGATGTGAGCATTTAAAATTTACTACTCTGCAAATGTCTGTAAAATGTACTTTTATTAAAGATTAATGGACACACACAACAATGTGCTGTACTATTTGTAATAGTCTCCCTAAAATTTGAACTCTAGTTCAGCAAGAGACATTCTGCAATAACTAAGCTTGTTTTTGGAAACAAATGTTTCCATCACTGATAGAACAAAGTGTGCTTATCATACTGATAATTATTTCAATTTTCAGTTATGGCAGTTACCTAGGAAACCACTAGTTTTGTTAGACTGTATTTTATGCAGTACTGCAGAACTTCTCTGAATGCGTCTTTACTTAATCATTTAATCTTTTATTTTATGGAAATTTTAAAGAAAATTAATGGAGAACAACACAATCATATTGCCTCATATAAGCTTAAAATAAGGTACTCATTCCTTGGACCTTTTTTTAATGTGGTAAGAAGTTAAGGGAATTGGGTGGAATTGTAAAAGGTTTAACACTGTATATTCTTTATATATCCTTTTAAGGGAGATTAAAACATCTAACTCAGGTAGCCATTTTTCAGAGTCTGCAAAAATCTAATGAATTGGCAATTTAAGAAGTGAAAACTAGCACTATGAAGTGTAAATTCAATGTTCTACCCCAAAACAGGGCTAAGACTAGGTAAAACAGAAAAAAACCTTACTGAACCTGTTTGATCATCTAATAACAAAATATCAAATGAGCATATCATCAAAGAAACGTGGACCAATATCTCAAGCTATACTTTGCTGTCAACCAAGGTTGTCTCTTCTTGCTAATCAAATGCCTGATTCTCATCAGGGAAAGGTGAGGGGGCTTGCAATAGTGTACAACTCTGAATTAAATAAATAAAATAAACTTTACTGAAGAGTTTTCATATAACCTTTTGCTCGCTATCTCTGCTTGAAGCTATTCAACATTCCAACTTTATCTGGTGATGGTCAAGAACAATATCTCATTCCTTCTTCCATATAAAACAATATAACCTTGCATAACTAATGGCATGTCAGCCTCTACATATAGAAATGCATTCTAGGTAATAATAAAACTCCAAATTCAATCACAAAATTACTAGGGATGAGATTTGGGTGGACCAAAACCTCCTTGCCTTGCAAGGCACCTTGTTCTAGTGTTGAGAAACAAGAGCTTCTTCCCTGAATCTGGTTCAGAAAGGATGAGAGGGTTTATGGGGAGTGTAAAAAGAAATCTGAAAGCCACTTTATTAAAAAAGTACCCCTTATTATTTATTTCCAAAATAATTAAATGTAAATAAACACATAGGGGTTGATTTACTAAAACTGGAGAGTTCAAAATTTGGTGTAGCTCTGCATGGTAGTCAGTCAGTTTCTAATTTCAGCTTGTCCAATTAAGATTTGACAAAAAAAAACAAAAACAAAAAAACTGAAAACTGATTGATTTCTATGCAGAGCTGCACCAGATTTTGCACTCTGCAGTTTTAGTAAATCAACCCCATAGACAGCTTGAAAAATAACAATAAAAATACAATAAAAATGTAAATAGTGTTTCCTGATATAAAGCAATATAAGTACATCGGCAGTCACAAGAACCCACCTCCAGATGATGTTTTCCCACCACACTCCTGTTGATACATGACAGATCCACAACTGTCATTTAAAGAAACAGTCAGGGATCCTAGGCAATGTATTTGAGCTAATGTGGTCATTGACCATCATCTGTCATTTAGTAATGAGTGTGTGACCAAAAAACATTATCAGAGGGTCGCATAGTAGTGAATAGCTACCACAACTCATTTTTGCTATTAAACATGTCCAGTAAAAAAAAAGTAAAGATCAAATTTCGTCATAAGTGTACGCCAAAATGTATTCTGTTGTTTCTTTGCTAAAAAAAAATCCCAATACATGTAAATTAATTGGTTTAAGTGAAAGTTATAG